>NC_134363.1:186238522-186401022 GCF_048569485.1 Anomaloglossus baeobatrachus | reverse complement strand
CAGCCGCACCCCCAGGTCCATACCCTTCCATTGTTTTCTTATGGTGCTGGAGGTGTAAGTGAAACCCCCTGACCTCTGTATAGATCTCTGATGAGCTCTTTATATTGCTGAAGTCTTTGGGCCGCTTCGACCCCAGCGCCCGGTCGGTTTCTACCCCTGCGTCCCCTACAGATCCGTCCCACCCGGTGCTGGAGGAGGAAGAAGGGATCCTGGAAGAGTCGGACAATCAGCATACAGAAATGAGATGAGGACTCACCAAATTCTTACCTGACAGCTTTTAGGAATTGACCCTGTGAGACGCTCAGAAGGGGGATGTGGGATCATTCACACCCCATTAGTAGGTCATAAACTTGCCCCTTTTCCATGGCATGTCCCTTTACGTGCCCTGACCACTTTATCCGCAGATTGTGCCCCTCTTATTGCCCCCTACATCTCAATCTGACATTAGGACTCGGGCCAGTGATGCTGCAGCACCTCTTCATTCATCCTTGTCTCGCTGCTTACCATAACTTGTTCTGTGCCCCCTGACTGCATCTAGGCGCACGGCTTTCACACATCCGGTTTTAGCAGTGCGGCTATATCTGGCTCTAAAACCTATGCAACTGATGCGGCGAAAAAACATGCGGCTCGTCCGTTTTTGCCGGTTGTGGCACGCCACTGAGCATGCGCAGTGCAAAAAACGCATGCGGCGGCCGGATGCGATTTTTGCCGCATTGCACCGCATCCGGCGTCCATAGGCATGCATTGGAAAAAGTGCCGCATCGGCCGCGTTTTTTTTCGCCGGACAAAAAACGTGCCAGGCAACGTGCCATCCGGCCGCCGCATGGGCTAAATATGCCGCAGCCGGCAAAAAACGGACCGAACGCAAGGCCATGCGGCACAATCCGGCACTAATGAAAGTCTATGCGGAAAAAAACGCAACCGGCGGCAAAATAAACCGGTTGCGTTTTTTCTGCAGAGAGCCAGATTGTGCCGCACAGCAAAAACCGGATGTGTGAAAGCAGCCTAAGGAGACGGTCCTCGCTCCTGCGGTGTCATACACAGCGATGTGCGCTGCTGCAGGAGCGAGGCACAACATCGATAATCAACCATTACCGATTTTTGGTTTTGGGATGACCTCTCCATGGTGAACGATTTTCACCATTTTTGAGGTCGCTGGTAAGTGTCACACGCTGCGATATCGTTAATGACACCGGATGTGCCTCACCAACAACGTGACCCCGACGATAAAACATTAACGATATCGTAGCGTGTAAAGCCCCCTTTAGAGTTGTCCAGTATGTCTGTATTGGGCCCTCCCTCTATAGTGGTCCCATCACAGTAATAGGGGGTCGGATGGGGGACATTTTGCCTGATTTGCCCTCGGAGCTTTCCCTTGTAGCCTCCTCCAGAGTCTGTGGAGGACTCGGGGGTCCAGACAGATATGACGGGCGCCCCTCGATGATAATAGCCTGGAATATGCCCCTCCTCTTCGCTGAGTGACTGTTTTGCCGTTTTCTTCCCGAGTGGAGGAATTTGCAGGAGATGAGTCTGACACGCGGCTGATAAGCTGCCAAACACCTGTGCTCACCTGCGGGGCCTGTCCCACTCATCACCGCTGACAGCTCCGCACAGGAGAGGGGCCCGAGGCTCCCCCCGAGATCTCCAGATAAAGCTGTCACTAACGCGGAGCCGACACAAGTTACAACACAAGCTGTGCCCTGGCTAATGTACCTGCACAGCGCCGCGTACACGGAGGCGGCATGTACCGGGGCCGCAGCAGATACCTGCCGCCATTAGATTGCTTGTATCAGCAGCATGGACCCGTGAAAAAGCACAAAAATACAAGAAAGTCATTACATAGAGGTACAGACCGATGCAGAGAGCAAGTGCATAGCAATAAGGGGCAGATGCAGCCGCTACGCCCGGGTCCAGAGACCCTCCATCATAAGAAATCGCCTGTATTGTGCTGCGTAGCTCAGCAGCGCATCGTCCCGTGCAACCAGTATGTGCTGCCGAGAACAACGGCCGCCTGTGTGCACCGAACGATCCACCACTGATCCGCTACTGATCGTTCTGTGTGAGCAGGATATTACACGACCGCCGATCAGCAAATATTTATTGATTAATGCTACAACATTGCTAAATGTAAAAACCATATTACAGGACAGCGCTCTGCAAATCCTGATCACTCCTGTGACACACAATGTGCTGCTCCTCGTGCACAGTGTGATCGGTGTCTGACCCAAGAATCGCATATTTATGGGGTTATAATGGAACTGAAAGCAGATCTGACCTCAGAGTTTGTGATACAAAGATATGGATTGTGACTATAAAAACACCATCCTCATCAGGTGAAATTCTGATGTGGACTGTTACTGTAAGTACACCAGCCTCATCAGGTGTAAGAGATGTGTTTAATGCAAGTTGTATTGTGCAATTTGGCGATGGATCCTACGCTCTGACTTTCAGCGTTGTCGTGTGTGCTGCAGTCAGGTGTGTTACAGTCGGGTGCGTTGTAGTCGAATGTGTTGCAGTCGGGTGTGTTGCAGTCGGGTGTGCTGCAGTCATGTATGTTGCAGTCAGGTGTGTTGCAGTTGGGTATGTTTCAGTCGGTTGTGCTGCAGTTGGTTCGCTGCAGTCTGGTGTGCTGCAGTTGGGTTTGTTGCAGTCGTGTGTGCTGCAGTCGTGTGTGTTGCAGTTGGGTGCGTTGCAGTCGTGTGCTGCAGTTGTGTGTGCTGCAGTCGTGTGTGCTGCAGTCGTGTGTGCTGCAGTCGTGTGTGCTGCAGTTGTGTGTGTTGCAGTTGGGTGCGTTGCAGTCGTGTGCTGCAGTTGTGTGTGCTGCAGTCGTGTGTGCTGCAGTCGTGTGTGCTGCAGTCGTGTGTGCTGCAGTCGTGTGTGCTGCAGTCGAGTGTGCTGCAGTCGGGTGTGCTGCAGTCGGGTGTGCTGCAGTCGGGTGTGCTGCAGTCGGGTGTGTTGCAGTCGTGTGTTGCAGTCGTGTGTTGCAGTTGGGTGCGTTGCAGTCGGGTGCGTTGCAGTCGGGTGCGCTGCAGTCGGGTGTGCTGCAGTTGGGTGTGCTGCAGTCGTGTGTGTTGCAGTTGGTGTGTTGAACTCAGGTGTGTTGCAGTCATGTATGTTGCAGGCAGGTGTGTTGCAGTCGGGTGTGCTGCAGTTGATGTGCTGCAGTTGATGTGCTGCAGTTGGTTGGTCCATTGCAGTCGGGTGTGCTGCAGTTGATGTGCTGCAGTTGGTGTGCTGCAGTTGGTGTGCTGCAGCTGGTGTGCTGCAGTTGGTGCGTTGCAGTCGGGTGTGCGTGTTGCTCGTTCATGTGATTCTATAGCAACCTCTTGTTATTGTTGGTATCTATAGGGAGAAGGACGTGAGTGGATAAGCGGTCCACGCTGTACACCGCCCCCTGGACCTGATGTCTGCAGTGCCCTGTTCACTTTCCCAGGTTCATTGTCTGTTTTACATTTGGGGTTATATTTTTGGGTCAGAACTTCTCATTGCGGATGCTGGCGATGGGGAATAGTCCCCCTTGCTATACAGGCAGCCTTTGTACTGCGCTCCTCCCTGTGATGGATGTCAGTCGCCCCGGAGCTGATGTGTTCCTCTGAGCTGACAGATTGTGTAGATTTTGGGGAATCTGGCAGCGCTCCTCTGCTGTGAGTGATGGGGCTGATAAGGTGCTCCTCTGCTGCCAGGTTACTTGGCTCCGGAGCTGAATTCCATTGGAAGGAATGCAGGAGATTACTTGTTCCCGATCTGTACCAGGTCCCAGCAGAGCGAAGATGAAGCATGAGGATTCACTTACAATATGGGGAATATCTGCACGGAACTGCGCCTCCAGATCTGCTCTGTACGTGGCGTCCACTCTGCCGCCTTCATCTGTATCATTAAAGCGTTAGCCCCAGAGTCATTGCACTAATGTCCCCTCGATATTGGGCTAAGAGGCTGCGGCCGACCCCTGAAAACAGCCCAGAGCATCATGGTCCTCCACCATCTGTACAGCGGGCACAATGCAATCAGGGGTTAACGTTCTTCATCACCAAACCCAGACTCCTCCTTCAGACGCAGATAGAGCAGTGCGATCCAACACTGCACAGAACACGTCTCCTGCAGAATCCATTGGTGGCCACTTTACACCGCGCCATCTGACGCTCGGCATTGTGCTTGGTGATGTACGGCTCGGCATTGTGCTTGGTGATGTATGGCTCGGCATTGTGCTTGGTGATGTAGGGCTCGGCATTGTGCTTGGTGATGTATGGCTCGGCATTGTGCTTGGTGATGTACGGCTCGGCATTGTGCTTGGTGATGTACGGCTCTGCATTGTGCTTGGTGATGTATGGCTCGGCATTGTGCTTGGTGATGTACGGCTCAGCATTGTGCTTGGTCATGTACGGCTCGGCATTGTGCTTGGTGATGTACGGCTCGGCATTGTGCTGGGTGATGTACGGCTCGGCATTGTGCTGGGTGGTGTATGGCTCAGCATTGTGCTTGGTGATGTACGGCTCGGCATTGTGCTTGGTGATGTACGGCTCGGCATTGTGCTTGGTGATGTACGGCTCGGCATTGTGCTTGGTGATGTATGGCTCGGCATTGTGCTTGGTGATGTATAGCTCGGCATTGTGCTTGGTGATGTACGGCTCAGCATTGTGCTCGGTGATGTACAGCTCGGCATTGTGCTTGGTGATGTAGGGCTCGGCATTGTGCTTGGTGATGTATGGCTCGGCATTGTGCTTGGTGATGTACGGCTCGGCATTGTGCTTGGTGATGTACGGCTCGGCATTGTGCTTGGTGATGTACGGCTCAGCATTGTGCTTGGTGATGTACGGCTCAGCATTGTGCTTGGTGATGTACGGCTCGGCATTGTGCTTGGTGATGTACGGCTCGGCATTGTGCTTGGTGATGTACGGCTCGGCATTGTGCTTGGTGATGTACGGCTCAGCATTGTGCTTGGTGATGTACGGCTCGGCATTGTGCTTGGTGATGTACGGCTCGGCATTGTGCTTGGTGATGTACGGCTCCACATTGTGCTTGGTGATGTACGGCTCGGCGTTGTGCTTGGTGATGTACGGCTCGGCATTGTGCTTGGTGATGTACGGCTCGGCATTGTGCTTGGTGATGTACGGCTCGGCATTGTGCTTGGTGATGTACGGCTCAGCATTGTGCATTGTGCTTGGTGATGTACGGCTCGGCATTGTGCTTGGTGATGTACGGCTCGGCATTGTGCTTGGTGATGTACGGCTCGGCATTGTGCTTGGTGATGTGCGGCTCGGCATTGTGCTTGGTAATGTATGTCTCGGCATTGTGCTTGGTGATGTATGGCTCAGCATTGTGCTTGGTGATGTACGGCTCAGCATTGTGCTTGGTGATGTACGGCTCGGCATTGTGCTTGGTGATGTATGGCTGCTGCAGCTGTTCGGCCATGAAGCTCCCGGCGGGTGCAGTGTTTGTGCTGATATTTCCAGAGGCGGTCCGGACTCGGCAGTTATGGGGTCAGCAGAGCGGTGGTGACATTTCTCTACACCACATCACACTGGTTTGAAGATTTGTCTACAAAGTCTCATGATACAGCTCCTCCTTATGAGACATTGCGAGCCCCTCCACTTTCTGGGAGCAGTGATGGAGGCAGCGGTGATGATCGGCTGACCCTGATCTCGGCTCCACACATTCCACTTCTTCCTTATTAGTACTTTTCACATTCATGTCTTCCTGACACAGGAATGCCTGAAGAATTCCCGATCTGTGCGGATGGCGTCCCCCAGAGATCACGTTACTGGACAGATAAAATGACCGGAAAATCGTCGAGGATTAAAATCAAACAACATATATAAACAAAGGTCAAAATCAGCAAATGTGGAAAACCGCAAATAACACATTTCTCTACATGGCCATTCATTATCCATCCATCCTGTCCTCTATCCATCTCATGTCTCTGTCATATCGACTGCATATCTATATCTACTGCATCTATCGTCTTTATATCCATCTATCTATCTATCCATCTGTCTACCTCTATAGCTCACACATCCCCACATCATCAGTGATCCACCTCCATGCTTTACAGTAGGAATTGTGTTCCTTTCATCATAGGCCTTGTTGACACCTCTCCAAATGTAACGTTTATGGTTGTGGCCAGAAAATTCGATTTTGGTCTCTTCATTCCAAGGTACCTTGTTCCAGAACTTTGGAGGCTTGTCTCTGCTGTTTGGAGGCTTGTCTCTGCTGTTTGGAGGCTTGTCTCTGGGCTGTTTGGAGGCTTGTCTCTGGGCTGTTTTGAGGCTTGTCTCTGGGCTGTTTGGAGGCTTGTCTCTGGGCTGTTTTGAGGCTTGTCTCTGTGCTGTTTGGAGGCTTGTCTCTGCTGTTTGGAGGCTTGTCTCTGTGCTGTTTGGAGGCTTGTCTCTGGGTTGTTTGGAGGCTTGTCTCTGGGTTGTTTGGAGGCTTGTCTCTGGGCTGTTTGGAGGCTTGTCTCTGGGCTGTTTGGAGGCTTGTCTCTGCTGTTTGGAGGCTTGTCTCTGTGCTGTTTGGCGGTTTGTCTCTGTGCTGTTTGTGGGCCTCTCTCTGCTATTTGGAGGCTCGTCTCTGTGCTGTTTGGAGGCTTGTCTCTGTGCTGTTTGGGGGCTTGTCTCTGGGCTGTTTAGGGGCTTGTCTCTGGGCTGTTTGGAGGCTTGTCTCTGGGCTGTTTGGGGGCTCGTCTCTGGGCTGTTTGGAGGCTTGTCTCTGTGCTGTTTGGAGGCTTGTCTCTGTGCTGTTTGGCGGTTTGTCTCTGTGCTGTTTGTGGGCCTCTCTGTGCTGTTTGGAGGCTTGTCTCTGTGCTGTTTGGAGGCTTGTCTCTGTGCTGTTTGGGGGCTTGTCTCTGTGCTGTTTGGAGGCTTGTCTCTGTGCTGTTTGGAGGCTCGTCTCTGTGCTGTTTGGAGGCTCGTCTCTGTGCTGTTTGGGGGCTCGTCTCTGTGATGTTTGGAGGCTCGTCTCTGTGCTGTTTGGAGGCTCGTCTCTGTGCTGTTTGGGGGCTCGTCTCTGGGCTGTTTGGAGGCTCGTCTCTGGCCTGTATGGAGGCTCGTATCTGGGCTGTATGGAGGCTCGTCTCTGGGCTGTTTGGAGGCTCGTCTCTGGGCTGTTTGGAGGCTCGTCTCTGTGCTGTTTGGAGGCTCGTCTCTGTGCTGTTTGGAGGCTCGTCTCTGTGCTGTTTGGAGGCTCGTCTCTGTGCTGTTTGGGGGCTTGTCTCTGTGCTGTTTGGAGGCTTGTCTCTGTGCTGTTTGGAGGCTTGTCTCTGTGCTGTTTGGGGAATTGTCTCTGTGCTGTTTGGGGGCTTGTCTCTGGGCTGTTTGGAGGTTTGTCTCTGTGCTGTTTGGGGGCTCGTCTCTGGGCTGTTTGGAGGCTCGTCTCTGGGCTGTTTGGAGGCTTGTCTCTGGGCTGTTTGGAGTCTTGTCTCTGTTCTGTTTGGGGGCTTATCTCTGGGCTGTTTGGAGGCTTGTCTCTGTGCTGTTTGGAGGCTTGTCTCTGTGCTGTTTGGAGGCTTGTCTCTGGGCTGTTTGGAGGCTTGTCTCTGGGCTGTTTGGAGGCTTGTCTCTGGGCTGTTTGGAGGCTTGTCTCTGGGCTGTTTGGAGGCTTGTCTCTGGGCTGTTTGGAGGCTTGTCTCTGTGCTGTTTGGAGGCTTGTCTCTGGGCTGTTTGGAGGCTTTTCTCTGGGCTGTTTGGGGGATTGTCTCTGTGCTGTTTGGAGGCTTGTCTCTGGGCTGTTTGGAGGCTTGTCTCTGGGCTGTTTGGAGGCTTGCCTCTGGGCTGTTTGGAGGCTTGTCTCTGTGCTGTTTGGAGGCTTGTCTCTGGGCTGTTTGGAGGCTTGTCTCTGGGCTGTTTGGGGGCTCGTCTTTGAGCTGTTTGGAGGCTTGTCTCTGTGCTGTTTGGAGGCTTGTGTCTGGGCTGTTTGGAGGCTTGTCTCTGTGCTGTTTGGAGGCTTGTCTCTGTGCTGTTTGGAGGCTTGTCTCTGTGCTGTTTGGAGGCTTGTCTCTGTGCTGTTTGGAGGCTTGTCTCTGGGCTGTTTGGAGGCTTGTCTCTGGGCTGTTTGGGGGCTCGTCTTTGAGCTGTTTGGAGGCTTGTCTCTGTGCTGTTTGGAGGCTTGTGTCTGGGCTGTTTGGAGGCTTGTCTCTGTGCTGTTTGGAGGCTTGTCTCTGTGCTGTTTGGAGGCTTGTCTCTGGGCTGTTTGGAGGCTTGTCTCTGTGCTGTTTGGAGGCTTCTCTCTGTGCTGTTTGGAGGCTTGTCTCTGGGCTGTTTGGAGGCTTGTCTCTGGGCTGTTTGGAGGCTTGTCTCTGTGCTGTTTGGTGGTTTGTCTCTGGGCTGTTTGGAGGCTTGTCTCTGCTGTTTGGAGGCTTGTCTCTGTGCTGTTTGACGGTTTGTCTCTGTGCTGTTTGTGGGCCTCTCTGTGCTGTTTGGAGGCTCGTCTCTGTGCTGTTTGGAGGCTTGTCTCTGTGCTGTTTGAGGGCTTGTCTCTGTGCTGTTTGGGGGCTTGTCTCTGTGCTGTTTGGAGGCTTGTATCTGTGCTGTTTGGAGGCTCGTCTCTGTGCTGTTTGGATGCTCGTCTCTGTGCTGTTTAGGAGCTCGTCTCTGGGCTGTTTGGAGGCTCGTCTCTGGCCTGTATGGAGGCTCGTCTCTGGGCTGTATGGAGGCTCGTCTCTGGGCTGTATGGAGGCTCGTCTCTGGGCTTTATGGAGGCTCGTCTCTGGGCTGTATGGAGGCTCGTCTCTGGGCTGTTTGGAGGCTCGTTTCTGTGCTGTTTGGAGGCTCATCTCTGTGCTGTTTGGAGGCTTGTCTCTGTGCTGTTTGGAGGCTTGTCTCTGTGCTCTTTGGGGGCTCGTCTCTGTGCTGTTTGGAGGCTCGTCTCTGTGCTGTTTGAAGGCTTGTCTCTGTGCTGTTTGGAGGCTTGTCTCTGTGCTGTTTGAGGGCTTGTCTCTGTGCTGTTTGGGGGCTTGTCTCTGTGCTGTTTGGAGGCTTGTCTCTGTGCTGTTTGGGGGCTCGTCTCTGGGCTGTTTGGAGGCTCGTCTCTGTCCTGTATGGAGGCTCGTCTCTGTGCTGTATGGAGGCTCGTCTCTGGGCTGTATGGAGGCTCGTCTCTGGGCTGTTTGGAGGCTCGTCTCTGTGCTGTTTGGAGGCTCGTCTCTGTGCTGTTTGGAGGCTTGTCTCTGTGCTGTTTGGAGGCTTGTCTCTGTGCTGTTTGGGGGCTTGTCTCTGGGCTTTTTGGAGGCTTGTCTCTGGGCTGTTTGGAGGCTTGTCTCTGGGCTTTTTGGAGGCTCGTCTCTGGGCTGTTTGGAGGCTTGTCTCTGGGCTGTTTGGAGGCTTGTCTCTGGGCTGTTTGGAGGCTTTTCTCTGGGCTCTTTGGGGGCTTGTCTCTGTGCTGTTTGGAGGCTTGTCTCTGGGCTGTTTGGAGGCTTGTCTCTGGGCTGTTTGGAGGCTTGTCTCTGTGCTGTTTGGAGGCTTGTCTCTGGGCTGTTTGGAGGCTTGTCTCTGGGCTGTTTGGAGGCTCGTCTCTGGGCTGTTTGGGAGCTCGTCTTTGAGCTGTTTGGAGGCTTGTCTCTGTGCTGTTTGGAGGCTCGTCTCTGTGCTGTTTGGGGGCTCGTCTCTGGGCTGTTTGGAGGCTCGTCTCTGGGCTGTATGGAGGTTCGTCTCTGGGCTGTTTGGAGGCTCGTCTCTGTGCTGTTTGGAGGCTTGTCTCTGTGCTGTTTGGGGGCTTGTCTCTGGGCTTTTTGGAGGCTTGTCTCTGGGCTGTTTGGAGGCTTGTCTCTGGGCTTTTTGGAGGCTCGTCTCTGGGCTGTTTGGAGGCTTGTCTCTGGGCTGTTTGGAGGCTTGTCTCTGGGCTGTTTGGAGGCTTTTCTCTGGGCTGTTTGGGGGCTTGTCTCTGTGCTGTTTGGAGGCTTGTCTCTGGGCTGTTTGGAGGCTTGTCTCTGGGCTGTTTGGAGGCTTGTCTCTGTGCTGTTTGGAGGCTTGTCTCTGGGCTGTTTGGAGGCTTGTCTCTGGGCTGTTTGGAGGCTCGTCTCTGGGCTGTTTGGGAGCTCGTCTTTGAGCTGTTTGGAGGCTTGTCTCTGTGCTGTTTGGAGGCTTGTCTCTGTGCTGTTTGGGGGCTCGTCTCTGGGCTGTTTGGAGGCTCGTCTCTGGGCTGTATGGAGGATCGTCTCTGGGCTGTTTGGAGGCTCGTCTCTGTGCTGTTTGGAGGCTCGTCTCTGGGCTGTTTGGAGGCTTGTCTCTGTGCTGTTTGGAGGCTCGTCTCTGTGCTGTTTGGAGGCTCGTCTCTGTGCTGTTTGGAGGCTCGTCTCTGTGCTGTTTGGGGGCTCGTCTCTGGGCTGTTTGGAGGCTCGTCTCTGGCCTGTATGGAGGCTCGTCTCTGGGCTGTATGGAGGCTCGTCTCTGTGCTGTATGGAGGCTCATCTCTGGGCTGTTTGGAGGCTCGTCTCTGTGCTGTTTGGAGGCTCGTCTCTGTGCTGTTTGGAGGCTCGTCTCTGTGCTGTTTGGAGGCTTGTCTCTGTGCTGTTTGGGGCTCGTCTCTGTGCTGTTTGGAGGCTCGTCTCTGTGCTGTTTGGAGGCTCGTCTCTGTGCTGTTTGGAGGCTTGTCTCTGTGCTGTTTGGGGGCTCGTCTCTGTGGTGTTTGGAGGCTCGTCTCTGTGCTGTTTGGAGGCTCGTCTCTGGGCTGTTTGGGGGCTCGTCTCTGGGCTGTTTGGAGGCTCGTCTCTGTCCTGTATGGAGGCTCGTCTCTGGGCTGTATGGAGGCTCGTCTCTGGGCTGTATGGAGGCTCGTCTCTGGGCTGTATGGAGGCTCGTCTCTGTGCTGTTTGGAGGCTCGTCTCTGTGCTGTTTGGAGGCTTGTCTCTGTGCTGTTTGGAGGCTTGTCTCTGTGCTGTTTGGAGGCTCGTCTCTGTGCTGTTTGGAGGCTTGTCTCTGTGCTGTTTGGAGGCTTGTCTCTGTGCTGTTTGGGTGCTTGTCTCTGTGCCGTTTGGAGGCTCGTCTCTGTGCTGTTTGGAGGCTTGTCTCTGTGCTGTTTGGAGGCTTGTCTCTGTGCTGTTTGGGGAATTGTCTCTGTGCTGTTTGGGGGCTTGTCTCTGGGCTGTTTGGAGGCTTGTCTCTGGGCTGTTTGGAGGCTTGTCTCTGGGCTGTTTGGAGGCTTGTCTCTGGGCTGTTTGGAGTCTTGTCTCTGTTCTGTTTGGGGGCTTGTCTCTGGGCTGTTTGGAGGCTTGTCTCTGTGCTGTTTGGAGACTTGTCTCTGGGCTGTTTGGAGGCTTGTCTCTGTGCTGTTTGGAGGCTTGTCTCTGGGCTGTTTGGAGGCTTTTCTCTGGGCTGTTTGGGGGCTTGTCTCTGTGCTGTTTGGAGGCTTGTCTCTGGGCTGTTTGGGGGCTCGTCTCTGTGATGTTTGGAGGCTCGTCTCTGTGCTGTTTGGGGGCTCGTCTCTGGGCTGTTTGGAGGCTCGTCTCTGTCCTGTATGGAGGCTCGTCTCTGGGCTGTATGGAGGTTCGTCTCTGGGCTGTATGGAGGCTCGTCTCTGGGCTGTTTGGAGGCTCCTCTCTGTGCTGTTTGGAGGCTCGTCTCTGTGCTGTTTGGAGGCTTGTCTCTGTGCTGTTTGGAGGCTTGTCTCTGTGCTGTTTGGGGGCTTGTCTCTGGGCTTTTTGGAGGCTTGTCTCTGGGCTGTTTGGAGGCTTGTCTCTGGCCTTTTTGGAGGCTCGTCTCTGGGCTGTTTGGAGGCTTGTTTCTGGGCTGTTTGGAGGCTTGTCTCTGGGCTGTTTGGAGGCTTTTCTCTGGGCTTTTTGGGGGCTTGTCTCTGTGCTGTTTGGAGGCTTGTCTCTGGGCTGTTTGGAGGCTTGTCTCTGGGCTGTTTGGAGGCTTGTCTCTGTGCTGTTTGGAGGCTTGTCTCTGGGCTGTTTGGAGGCTTGTCTCTGGGCTGTTTGGAGGCTCGTCTCTGGGCTGTTTGGGGGCTCATCTTTGAGCTGTTTGGAGGCTTGTCTCTGTGCTGTTTGGAGGCTCGTCTCTGTGCTGTTTGGGGGCTCGTCTCTGGGCTGTTTGGAGGCTCGTCTCTGGGCTGTATGGAGGTTCGTCTCTGGGCTGTTTGGAGGGTCGTCTCTATGCTGTTTGGAGGCTCGTCTCTGGGCTGTTTGGAGAGTCGTCTCTGTGCTGTTTGGAGGCTTGTCTCTGGGCTGTTTGGGGGCTCGTCTCTGTGATGTTTGGAGGCTCGTCTCTGTGCTGTTTGGAGGCTTGTCTCTGTGCTGTTTGGGGGCTCGTCTCTGGGCTGTTTGGAGGCTCGTCTCTGTCCTGTATGGAGGCTCGTCTCTGGGCTGTATGGAGGCTCGTCTCTGGGCTGTATGGAGGCTCGTCTCTGGGCTGTTTGGAGGCTCGTCTCTGTGCTGTTTGGAGGCTCGTCTCTGTGCTGTTTGGAGGCTTGTCTCTGTGCTGTTTGGAGGCTTGTCTCTGTGCTGTTTGGGGGCTTGTCTCTGGGCTTTTTGGAGGCTTGTCTCTGGGCTGTTTGGAGGCTTGTCTCTGGGCTTTTTGGAGGCTCGTCTCTGGGCTGTTTGGAGGCTTGTCTCTGGGCTGTTTGGAGGCTTGTCTCTGGGCTGTTTGGAGGCTTTTCTCTGGGCTGTTTGGGGGCTTGTCTCTGGGCTGTTTGGAGGCTTGTCTCTGGGCTGTTTGGAGGCTTGTCTCTGGGCTGTTTGGAAGCTTGTCTCTGTGCTGTTTGGAGGTTCGTCTCTGGGCTGTTTGGAGGGTCGTCTCTGTGCTGTTTGGGGGCTCGTCTCTGGGCTGTTTGGAGGCTCGTCTCTGGGCTGTATGGAGGTTCGTCTCTGGGCTGTTTGGAGGGTCGTCTCTGTGCTGTTTGGAGGCTCGTCTCTGGGCTGTTTGGAGGCTTGTCTCTGTGCTGTTTGGAGGCTCGTCTCTGTGCTGTTTGGAGGCTCGTCTCTGTGCTGTTTGGAGGCTCGTCTCTGTGCTGTTTGGGGGCTCGTCTCTGGGCTGTTTGGAGGCTCGTCTCTGGCCTGTATGGAGGCTCGTCTCTGGCCTGTATGGAGGCTCGTCTCTGGGCTGTATGGAGGCTCGTCTCTGGGCTGTTTGGAGGCTCGTCTCTGTGCTGTTTGGAGGCTCGTCTCTGTGCTGTTTGGAGGCTCGTCTCTGTGCTGTTTGGAGGCTCGTCTCTGTGCTGTTTGTGGGCTCGTCTCTGTGCTGTTTGGAGGCTCGTCTCTGTGCTGTTTGGAGGCTCGTCTCTGTGCTGTTTGGAGGCTTGTCTCTGTGCTGTTTGGGGGCTCGTCTCTGTGATGTTTGGAGGCTCGTCTCTGTGCTGTTTGGAGGCTCGTCTCTGGGCTGTTTGGGGGCTCGTCTCTGGGCTGTTTGGAGGCTCGTCTCTGTCCTGTATGGAGGCTCGTCTCTGGGCTGTATGGAGGCTCGTCTCTGGGCTGTATGGAGGCTCGTCTCTGGGCTGTTTGGAGGCTCGTCTCTGTGCTGTTTGGAGGCTCGTCTCTGTGCTGTTTGGAGGCTTGTCTCTGTGCTGTTTGGAGGCTTGTCTCTGTGCTGTTTGCGTGCTTGTCTCTGTGCTGTTTGGAAGCTCGTCTCTGTGCTGTTTGGAGGCTTGTCTCTGTGCTGTTTGGAGGCTTGTCTCTGTGCTGTTTGGAGTCTTGTCTCTGGGCTGTTTGGAGTCTTGTCTCTGTTCTGTTTGGGGGCTTGTCTCTGTGCTGTTTGGAGACTTGTCTCTGGGCTGTTTGGAGGCTTGTCTCTGTGCTGTTTGGAGGCTTGTCTGTGTGCTGTTTGGAGACTTGTCTCTGGGCTGTTTGGAGGCTTGTCTCTGTGCTGTTTGGAGGCTTGTCTCTGGGCTGTTTGGAGGCTTTTCTCTGGGCTGTTTGGGGGCTTGTCTCTGTGCTGTTTGGAGGCTTGTCTCTGGGCTGTTTGGAGGCTTGTCTCTTGGCTGTTTGGAGGCTTGTCTCTGGGCTGTTTGGAGGCTTGTCTCTGTGCTGTTTGGAGGCTTGTCTCTGGGCTGTTTGGAGGCTTGTCTCTGGGCTGTTTGGAGGCTCGTCTCTGGGCTGTTTGGAAGCTTGTCTCTGTGCTGTTTGGAGGCTTGTGTCTGGGCTGTTTGGAGGCTTGTCTCTGTGCTGTTTGGAGGCTTGTCTCTGTGCTGTTTGCGTGCTTGTCTCTGTGCTGTTTGGAAGCTCGTCTCTGTGCTGTTTGGAGGCTTGTGTGTGGGCTGTTTGGAGGCTTGTCTCTGTGCTGTTTGGAGTCTTGTCTCTGTGCTGTTTGGGGGCTCGTCTCTGGGCTGTTTGGAGGCTTGTCTCTGGGCTGTTTGGAGGCTTGTCTCTGGGCTGTTTGGAGTCTTGTCTCTGTTCTGTTTGGGGGCTTGTCTCTGGGCTGTTTGGAGGCTTGTCTCTGTGCTGTTTGGAGGCTTGTCTCTTGGCTGTTTGGAGGCTTGTCTCTGGGCTGTTTGGAGGCTTGTCTCTGGGCTGTTTGGAGGCTTGTCTCTGGGCTGTTTGGAGGCTTGTCTCTGGGCTGTTTGGAGGCTTGTCTCTGGGCTGTTTGGAGGCTTTTCTCTGGGCTGTTTGGAGGCTTTTCTCTGGGCTGTTTGGGGGCTTGTCTCTGTGCTGTTTGGAAGCTTGTCTCTGGGCTGTTTGGGGGCTCGTCTCTGTGATGTTTGGAGGCTCGTCTCTGTGCTGTTTGGAGGCTTGTCTCTGTGCTGTTTGGGGGCTCGTCTCTGGGCTGTTTGGAGGCTCGTCTCTGTCCTGTATGGAGGCTCGTCTCTGGGCTGTATGGAGGCTCGTCTCTGGGCTGTATGGAGGCTCGTCTCTGTGCTGTTTGGAGGCTCGTCTCTGTGCTGTTTGGAGGCTCGTCTCTGTGCTGTTTGGAGGCTTGTCTCTGTGCTGTTTGGAGGCTTGTCTCTGTGCTGTTTGGGGGCTTGTTTCTGGGCTTTTTGGAGGCTTGTCTCTGGGCTGTTTGGAGGCTTGTCTCTGGGCTTTTTGGAGGCTCGTCTCTGGGCTGTTTGGAGGCTTGTTTCTGGGCTGTTTGGAGGCTTGTCTCTGGGCTGTTTGGAGGCTTTTCTCTGGGCTGTTTGGGGGCTTGTCTCTGTGCTGTTTGGAGGCTTGTCTCTGGGCTGTTTGGAGGCTTGTCTCTGGGCTGTTTGGAGGCTTGTCTCTGTGCTGTTTGGAGGCTTGTCTCTGGGCTGTTTGGAGGCTTGTCTCTGGGCTGTTTGGAGGCTCGTCTCTGGGCTGTTTGGGGGCTCGTCTTTGAGCTGTTTGGAGGCTTGTCTCTGTGCTGTTTTGAGGCTCGTCTCTGTGCTGTTTGGGGGCTCGTCTCTGGGCTGTTTGGAGGCTCGTCTCTGGGCTGTATGGAGGTTCGTCTCTGGGCTGTTTGGAGGCTCGTCTCTGTGCTGTTTGGAGGCTCGTCTCTGAGCTGTTTGGAGGCTTGTCTCTGTGCTGTTTGGAGGCTCGTCTCTGTGCTGTTTGGAGGCTCGTCTCTGTGCTGTTTGGGGGCTCGTCTCTGTGCTGTTTGGGGGCTCGTCTCTGGGCAGTTTGGAGGCTCGTCTCTGGCTTGTATGGAGGCTCGTCTCTGGGCTGTATGGAGGCTCGTCTCTGGGCTGTATGGAGGCTCGTCTCTGGGCTGTTTGGAGGCTCGTCTCTGTGCTGTTTGGAGGCTCGTCTCTGTGCTGTTTGGAGGCTCGTCTCTGTGCTGTTTGGGGGCTTGTCTCTGTGCTGTTTGTAGGCTCGTCTCTGTGCTGTTTGGAGGCTCGTCTCTGTGCTGTTTGGAGGCTCGTCTCTGTGCTGTTTGGAGGCTCGTCTCTGTGCTGTTTGGGGGCTCGTCTCTGTGATGTTTGGAGGCTCGTCTCTGTGCTGTTTGGAGGCTCGTCTCTGGGCTGTTTGGGGGCTCGTCTCTGGGCTGTTTGGAGGCTCGTCTCTGTCCTGTATGGAGGCTCGTCTCTGGGCTGTATGGAGGCTCGTCTCTGGGCTGTATGGAGGCTCGTCTCTGAACTGTTTGGAGGCTCGTCTCTGTGCTGTTTGGAGGCTCGTCTCTGTGCTGTTTGGAGGCTTGTCTCTGTGCTGTTTGGAGGCTTGTCTCTGTGCTGTTTGCGTGCTTGTCTCTGTGCTGTTTGGAAGCTCGTCTCTGTGCTGTTTGGAGGCTTGTCTCTGTGCTGTTTGGAGGCTTGTCTCTGTGCTGTTTGGGGGCTTGTCTCTGGGCTGTTTGGAGGCTTGTCTCTGGGCTGTTTGGAGGCTTGTCTCTGGGCTGTTTGGAGGCTTGTCTCTGGGCTGTTTGGAGTCTTGTCTCTGTTCTGTTTGGGGGCTTGTCTCTGGGCTGTTTGGAGGCTTGTCTCTGTGCTGTTTGGAGACTTGTCTCTGGGCTGTTTGGAGGCTTGTCTCTGTGCTGTTTGGAGGCTTGTCTCTGGGCTGTTTGGAAGCTTTTCTCTGGGCTGTTTGGGGGCTTGTCTCTGTGCTGTTTGGAGGCTTGTCTCTGGGCTGTTTGGAGGCTTGTCTCTTGGCTGTTTGGAGGCTTGTCTCTGGGCTGTTTGGAGGCTTGTCTCTGTGCTGTTTGGAGGCTTGTGTCTGGGCTGTTTGGAGGTTTGTCTCTGTGCTGTTTGGAGGCTTGTCTCTGTGCTGTTTGGAGGCTTGTCTCTGTGCTGTTTGGAGGCTTGTCTCTGTGCTGTTTGGAGGCTTGTGTCTGGGCTGTTTGGAGGCTTGTCTCTGTGCTGTTTGGAGGCTTGTCTCTGTGCTGTTTGGAGGCTTGTCTTTGAGCTGTTTGGAGGCTTGTCTCTGTGCTGTTTGGAGGCTTGTGTGTGGGCTGTTTGGAGGCACGTCTCTGGGCTGTTTGGGGGCTTGTCTCTGTGCTGTTTGGAGGCTCGTCTCTGGGCTGTTTGGAGGCTTGTCTCTGGGCTGTTTGGAGGCTTGTCTCTGGGCTGTTTGGAGTGTTGTCTCTGTTCTGTTTGGGGGCTTGTCTCTGGGCTGTTTGGAGGCTTGTCTCTGGGCTGTTTGGAGGCTTGTCTCTGGGCTGTTTGGAGTGTTGTCTCTGTTCTGTTTGGGGGCTTGTCTCTGGGCTGTTTGGAGGCTTGTCTCTGTGCTGTTTGGAGGCTTGTCTCTGGGCTGTTTGGAGGCTTGTCTCTGGGCTGTTTGGAGGCTTGTCTCTGGGCTGTTTGGAGGCTTGTCTCTGGGCTGTTTGGAGGCTTGTCTCTGGGCTGTTTGGAGGCTTGTCTCTGGGCTGTTTGGGGGCTCGTCTCTGGGCTGTTTGGAGGCTCGTCTCTGTCCTGTATGGAGGCTCGTCTCTGGGCTGTTTGGAGGCTCATCTCTGTCCTGTATGGAGGCTCGTCTCTGGGCTGTTTGGATGCTTGTCTCTGGGCTGTTTGGAGGCTTGTGTCTGGGCTGTTTGGAGGCTTGTCTCTGTGCTGTTTGGAGGCTTGTCTCTGGGCTGTTTGGAGGCTTGTCTCTGTGCTGTTTGGAGGCTTGTCTGTGCTGTTTGGAGGCTTGTCTTTGAGCTGTTTGGAGGCTTGTCTCTGTGCTGTTTGGAAGCTTGTGTGTGGGCTGTTTGGAGGCTCGTCTCTGGGCTGTTTGGGGGCTTCTCTCTGTGCTGTTTGGGGGCTCGTCTCTGGGCTGTTTAGAGGCTTGTCTCTGTGCTGTCTGGAGGCTTGTCTCTGTGCTGTTTGGAGGCTTGTGTCTGGGCTGTTTGGAGGCTTGTCTCTGTGCTGTTTGGAGGCTTGTCTCTGTGCTGTTTGGAGGCTTGTCTTTGAGCTGTTTGGAGGCTTGTCTCTGTGCTGTTTGGAGGCTTGTGTGTGGGCTGTTTGGAGGCTCGTCTCTGGGCTGTTTGGGGGCTTGTCTCTGTGCTGTTTGGGGGCTCGTCTCTGGGCTGTTTGGAGGCTTGTCTCTGGGCTGTTTGGAGGCTTGTCTCTGGGCTGTTTGGAGTCTTGTCTCTGTTCTGTTTGGGGGCTTGTCTCTGGGCTGTTTGGAGGCTTGTCTCTGTGCTGTTTGGAGGCTTGTCTCTGGGCTGTTTGGAGGCTTGTCTCTGGGCTGTTTGGAGGCTTGTCTCTGGGCTGTTTGGAGGCTTGTCTCTGGGCTGTTTGGAGGCTTGTCTCTGGGCTGTTTGGAGGCTTGTCTCTGTGCTGTTTGGAGGCTTGTCTCTGGGCTGTTTGGAGGCTTGTCTCTGGGCTGTTTGGAGGCTCGTCTCTGGGCTGTTTGGAGGCTCGTCTCTGGGCTGTTTGGGGGCTCGTCTTTGAGCTGTTTGGAGGCTTGTCTCTGTGCTGTTTGGAGGCTTGTGTCTGGGCTGTTTGGAGGCTTGTCTCTGTGCTGTTTGGAGGCTTGTCTCTGTGCTGTTTGGAGGCTTGTCTCTGTGCTGTTTGGAGGCTTGTCTCTGTGCTGTTTGGAGGCTTGTGTCTGGGCTGTTTGGAGGCTTGTCTCTGTGCTGTTTGGAGGCTTGTCTCTGTGCTGTTTGGAGGCTTGTCTTTGAGCTGTTTGGAGGCTTGTCTCTGTGCTGTTTGGAGGCTTGTGTGTGGGCTGTTTGGAGGCTCGTCTCTGGGCTGTTTGGGGGCTTGTCTCTGTGCTGTTTGGGGGCTCGTCTCTGGGCTGTTTGGAGGCTTGTCTCTGGGCTGTTTGGAGGCTTGTCTCTGGGCTGTTTGGAGTCTTGTCTCTGTTCTGTTTGGGGGCTTGTCTCTGGGCTGTTTGGAGGCTTGTCTCTGTGCTGTTTGGAGGCTTGTCTCTGGGCTGTTTGGAGGCTTGTCTCTGGGCTGTTTGGAGGCTTGTCTCTGGGCTGTTTGGAGGCTTGTCTCTGGGCTGTTTGGAGGCTTGTCTCTGGGCTGTTTGGAGGCTTGTCTCTGGGCTGTTTGGAGGCTTGTCTCTGGGCTGTTTGGAGGCTTGTCTCTGGGCTGTTTGGGGGCTTGTCTCTGTGCTGTTTGGAGGCTTGTCTCTGGGCTGTTTGGGGGCTCGTCTCTGTGATGTTTGGAGGCTCGTCTCTGTGCTGTTTGGAGGCTTGTCTCTGTGCTGTTTGGGGGCTCGTCTCTGGGCTGTTTGGAGGCTCGTCTCTGTGATGTTTGGAGGCTCGTCTCTGTGCTGTTTGGAGGCTTGTCTCTGTGCTGTTTGGGGGCTCGTCTCTGGGCTGTTTGGAGGCTCGTCTCTGTCCTGTATGGAGGCTCGTCTCTGGGCTGTATGGAGGCTCGTCTCTGGGCTGTATGGAGGCTCGTCTCTGGGCTGTTTGGAGGCTCGTCTCTGTGCTGTTTGGAGGCTCGTCTCTGTGCTGTTTGGAGGCTTGTCTCTGTGCTGTTTGGAGGCTTGTCTCTGTGCTGTTTGGGGGCTTGTTTCTGGGCTTTTTGGAGGCTTGTCTCTGGGCTGTTTGGAGGCTTGTCTCTGGGCTTTTTGGAGGCTCGTCTCTGGGCTGTTTGGAGGCTTGTTTCTGGGCTGTTTGGAGGCTTGTCTCTGGGCTGTTTGGAGGCTTTTCTCTGGGCTGTTTGGGGGCTTGTCTCTGTGCTGTTTGGAGGCTTGTCTCTGGGCTGTTTGGAGGCTTGTCTCTGGGCTGTTTGGAGGCTTGTCTCTGGGCTGTTTGGAGGCTTGTCTCTGTGCTGTTTGGGGGCTTGTCTCTGGGCTGTTTGGAGGCTTGTCTCTGGGATGTTTGGAGGCTTGTCTCTGGGCTGTTTGGAGGCTCGTCTCTGGGCTGTTTGGGGGCTCGTCTTTGAGCTGTTTGGAGGCTTGTCTCTGTGCTGTTTGGAGGCTCGTCTCTGTGCTGTTTGGGGGCTCGTCTCTGGGCTGTTTGGAGGCTCGTCTCTGGGCTGTATGGAGGTTCGTCTCTGGGCTGTTTGGAGGCTCGTCTCTGTGCTGTTTGGAGGCTCGTCTCTGGGCTGTTTGGAGGCTTGTCTCTGTGCTGTTTGGAGGCTCGTCTCTGTGCTGTTTGGAGGCTCGTCTCTGTGCTGTTTGGAAGCTCGTCTCTGTGCTGTTTTGGGGCTCGTCTCTGGGCTGTTTGGAGGCTCGTCTCTGGCCTGTATGGAGGCTCGTCTCTGGGCTGTATGGAGGCTCGTCTCTGGGCTGTATGGAGGCTCGTCTCTGGGCTGTTTGGAGGCTCGTCTCTGTGCTGTTTGGAGGCTCGTCTCTGTGCTGTTTGGAGGCTCGTCTCTGTGCTGTTTGGGGGCTTGTCTCTGTGCTGTTTGTGGGCTCGTCTCTGTGCTGTTTGGAGGCTCGTCTCTGTGCTGTTTGGAGGCTCGTCTCTGTGCTGTTTGGAGGCTTGTCTCTGTGCTGTTTGGGGGCTCGTCTCTGTAATGTTTGGAGGCTCGTCTCTGTGCTGTTTGGAGGCTCGTCTCTGGGCTGTTTGGGGGCTCGTCTCTGGGCTGTTTGGAGGCTCGTCTCTGTCCTGTATGGAGGCTCGTCTCTGGGCTGTTTGGAGGCTTGTCTCTGTGCTGTTTGGAGGCTTGTCTTTGAGCTGTTTGGAGGCTTGTCTCTGTGCTGTTTGGAGGCTTGTGTGTGGGCTGTTTGGAGGCTCGTCTCTGGGCTGTTTGGGGGCTTGTCTCTGTGCTGTTTGGGGGCTCGTCTCTGGGCTGTTTGGAGGCTTGTCTCTGGGCTGTTTGGAGGCTTGTCTCTGGGCTGTTTGGAGTGTTGTCTCTGTTCTGTTTGGGGGCTTGTCTCTGGGCTGTTTGGAGGCTTGTCTCTGTGCTGTTTGGAGGCTTGTCTCTGGGCTGTTTGGAGGCTTGTCTCTGGGCTGTTTGGAGGCTTGTCTCTGGGCTGTTTGGAGGCTTGTCTCTGGGCTGTTTGGAGGCTTGTCTTTGGGCTGTTTGGGGGCTCGTCTCTGGGCTGTTTGGAGGCTCGTCTCTGTCCTGTATGGAGGCTCGTCTCTGGGTTGTTTGGAGGCTCGTCTCTGTCCTGTATGGAGGCTCGTCTCTGGGCTGTTTGGAGGCTTGTCTCTGGGCTGTTTGGAGGCTTGTGTCTGGGCTGTTTGGAGGCTTGTCTCTGTGCTGTTTGGAGGCTTGTCTCTGGGCTGTTTGGAGGCTTGTCTCTGTGCTGTTTGGAGGCTTGTCTGTGCTGTTTGGAGGCTTGTCTTTGAGCTGTTTGGAGGCTTGTCTCTGTGCTGTTTGGAGGCTTGTGTGTGGGCTGTTTGGAGGCTCGTCTCTGGGCTGTTTGGGGGCTTGTCTCTGTGCTGTTTGGGGGCTCGTCTCTGGGCTGTTTGGAGGCTTGTCTCTGGGCTGTTTGGAGGCTTGTCTCTCGGCTGTTTGGAGTGTTGTCTCTGTTCTGTTTGGGGGCTTGTGTCTGGGCTGTTTGGAGGCTTGTCTCTGTGCTGTTTGGAGGCTTGTCTCTGGGCTGTTTGGAGGCTTGTCTCTGGGCTGTTTGGAGGCTTGTCTCTGGGCTGTTTGGAGGCTTGTCTCTGGGCTGTTTGGAGGCTTGTCTCTGGGCTGTTTGGAGGCTTGTCTCTGGGCTGTTTGGGGGCTCGTCTCTGGGCTGTTTGGAGGCTCGTCTCTGTCCTGTATGGAGGCTCGTCTCTGGGTTGTTTGGAGGCTCGTCTCTGTCCTGTATGGAGGCTCGTCTCTGGGCTGTTTGGAGGCTTGTCTCTGGGCTGTTTGGAGGCTTGTGTCTGGGCTGTTTGGAGGCTTGTCTCTGTGCTGTTTGGAGGCTTGTCTCTGGGCTGTTTGGAGGCTTGTCTCTGTGCTGTTTGGAGGCTTGTCTGTGCTGTTTGGAGGCTTGTCTTTGAGCTGTTTGGAGGCTTGTCTCTGTGCTGTTTGGAAGCTTGTGTGTGGGCTGTTTGGAGGCTCGTCTCTGGGCTGTTTGGGGGCTTGTCTCTGTGCTGTTTGGGGGCTCGTCTCTGGGCTGTTTAGAGGCTTGTCTCTGGGCTGTTTGGAGGCTTGTCTCTGGGCTGTTTGGAGTCTTGTCTCTGTTCTGTTTGGGGGCTTGTCTCTGGGCTGTTTGGAGGCTTGTCTCTGTGCTGTTTGGAGGTTTGTCTCTGGGCTGTTTGGAGGCTTGTCTCTGGGCTGTTTGGAGGCTTGTCTCTGGGCTGTTTGGAGGCTTGTCTCTGGGCTGTTTGGAGGCTTGTCTCTGGGCTGTTTGGAGGCTTGTCTCTGGGCTGTTTGGAGGCTTGTCTCTGGGCTGTTTGGAGGCTTGTCTCTGGGCTGTTTGGGGGCTCGTCTCTTGGCTGTTTGGAGGCTCGTCTCTGTCCTGTATGGAGGCTCGTCTCTGGGCTGTATGATGGCTCGTCTCTGGGCTGTATGGAGGCTCGTCTCTGGGCTGTTTGGAGGCTCGTCTCTGTGCTGTTTGGAGGCTCATCTCTGTGCTGTTTGGAGGCTTGTCTCTGTGCTGTTTGGAGGCTTGTCTCTGTGCTGTTTGGGGGCTTGTCTCTGTGCTGTTTGGAGGCTCGTCTCTGTGCTGTTTGGAGGCTTGTCTCTGTGCAGTTTGAAGGCTTGTCTCTGTGCTGTTTGGGGAATTGTCTCTGTGCTGTTTGGGGGCTTGTCTCTGGGCTTTTTGGAGGCTTGTCTCTGGGCTGTTTGGAAGCTTGTCTCTGGGCTGTTTGGAGGCTCGTCTCTGGGCTGTTTGGAGGCTTGTCTCTGGGCTGTTTGGAGGCTTGTCTCTGGGCTGTTTGGAGGCTTTTCTCTGGGCTGTTTGGGGGCTTGTCTCTGTGCTGTTTGGAGGCTTGTCTCTGGGCTGTTTGGAGGCTTGTCTCTGGGCTGTTTGGAGGCTTTTCTCTGGGCTGTTTGGGGGCTTGTCTCTGTGCTGTTTGGAGGCTTGTCTCTGGGCTGTTTGGAGGCTTGTCTCTGGGCTGTTTGGAGGCTTGTCTCTGTGCTGTTTGGAGGCTTGTCTCTGGGCTGTTTGGAGGCTTGTCTCTGTGCTGTTTGGAGGCTTGTCTCTGTGCTGTTTGGAGGCTTGTCTTTGAGCTGTTTGGAGGCTTGTCTCTGTGCTGTTTGGAGGCTTGTGTGTGGGCTGTTTGGAGGCTCGTCTCTGGGCTGTTTGGGGGCTTGTCTCTGTGCTGTTTGGGGGCTCGTCTCTGGGCTGTTTGGAGGCTTGTCTCTGGGCTGTTTGGAGGCTTGTCTCTGGGCTGTTTGGAGTCTTGTCTCTGTTCTGTTTGGGGGCTTGTCTCTGGGCTGTTTGGAGGCTTGTCTCTGTGCTGTTTGGAGGCTTGTCTCTGGGCTGTTTGGAGGCTTGTCTCTGGGCTGTTTGGAGGCTTGTCTCTGGGCTGTTTGGAGGCTTGTCTCTGGGCTGTTTGGAGGCTTGTCTCTGGGCTGTTTGGAGGCTTGTCTCTGGGCTGTTTGGAGGCTTGTCTCTGTGCTGTTTGGAGGCTTGTCTCTGGGCTGTTTGGAGGCTTGTCTCTGGGCTGTTTGGAGGCTCGTCTCTGGGCTGTTTGGAGGCTCGTCTCTGGGCTGTTTGGGGGCTCGTCTTTGAGCTGTTTGGAGGCTTGTCTCTGTGCTGTTTGGAGGCTTGTGTCTGGGCTGTTTGGAGGCTTGTCTCTGTGCTGTTTGGAGGCTTGTCTCTGTGCTGTTTGGAGGCTTGTCTCTGTGCTGTTTGGAGGCTTGTCTCTGTGCTGTTTGGAGGCTTGTGTCTGGGCTGTTTGGAGGCTTGTCTCTGTGCTGTTTGGAGGCTTGTCTCTGTGCTGTTTGGAGGCTTGTCTTTGAGCTGTTTGGAGGCTTGTCTCTGTGCTGTTTGGAGGCTTGTGTGTGGGCTGTTTGGAGGCTCGTCTCTGGGCTGTTTGGGGGCTTGTCTCTGTGCTGTTTGGGGGCTCGTCTCTGGGCTGTTTGGAGGCTTGTCTCTGGGCTGTTTGGAGGCTTGTCTCTGGGCTGTTTGGAGTCTTGTCTCTGTTCTGTTTGGGGGCTTGTCTCTGGGCTGTTTGGAGGCTTGTCTCTGTGCTGTTTGGAGGCTTGTCTCTGGGCTGTTTGGAGGCTTGTCTCTGGGCTGTTTGGAGGCTTGTCTCTGGGCTGTTTGGAGGCTTGTCTCTGGGCTGTTTGGAGGCTTGTCTCTGGGCTGTTTGGAGGCTTGTCTCTGGGCTGTTTGGAGGCTTGTCTCTGGGCTGTTTGGAGGCTTGTCTCTGGGCTGTTTGGGGGCTTGTCTCTGTGCTGTTTGGAGGCTTGTCTCTGGGCTGTTTGGGGGCTCGTCTCTGTGATGTTTGGAGGCTCGTCTCTGTGCTGTTTGGAGGCTTGTCTCTGTGCTGTTTGGGGGCTCGTCTCTGGGCTGTTTGGAGGCTCGTCTCTGTGATGTTTGGAGGCTCGTCTCTGTGCTGTTTGGAGGCTTGTCTCTGTGCTGTTTGGGGGCTCGTCTCTGGGCTGTTTGGAGGCTCGTCTCTGTCCTGTATGGAGGCTCGTCTCTGGGCTGTATGGAGGCTCGTCTCTGGGCTGTATGGAGGCTCGTCTCTGGGCTGTTTGGAGGCTCGTCTCTGTGCTGTTTGGAGGCTCGTCTCTGTGCTGTTTGGAGGCTTGTCTCTGTGCTGTTTGGAGGCTTGTCTCTGTGCTGTTTGGGGGCTTGTTTCTGGGCTTTTTGGAGGCTTGTCTCTGGGCTGTTTGGAGGCTTGTCTCTGGGCTTTTTGGAGGCTCGTCTCTGGGCTGTTTGGAGGCTTGTTTCTGGGCTGTTTGGAGGCTTGTCTCTGGGCTGTTTGGAGGCTTTTCTCTGGGCTGTTTGGGGGCTTGTCTCTGTGCTGTTTGGAGGCTTGTCTCTGGGCTGTTTGGAGGCTTGTCTCTGGGCTGTTTGGAGGCTTGTCTCTGGGCTGTTTGGAGGCTTGTCTCTGTGCTGTTTGGGGGCTTGTCTCTGGGCTGTTTGGAGGCTTGTCTCTGGGCTGTTTGGAGGCTTGTCTCTGGGCTGTTTGGAGGCTCGTCTCTGGGCTGTTTGGGGGCTCGTCTTTGAGCTGTTTGGAGGCTTGTCTCTGTGCTGTTTGGAGGCTCGTCTCTGTGCTGTTTGGGGGCTCGTCTCTGGGCTGTTTGGAGGCTCGTCTCTGGGCTGTATGGAGGTTCGTCTCTGGGCTGTTTGGAGGCTCGTCTCTGTGCTGTTTGGAGGCTCGTCTCTGGGCTGTTTGGAGGCTTGTCTCTGTGCTGTTTGGAGGCTCGTCTCTGTGCTGTTTGGAGGCTCGTCTCTGTGCTGTTTGGAAGCTCGTCTCTGTGCTGTTTTGGGGCTCGTCTCTGGGCTGTTTGGAGGCTCGTCTCTGGCCTGTATGGAGGCTCGTCTCTGGGCTGTATGGAGGCTCGTCTCTGGGCTGTATGGAGGCTCGTCTCTGGGCTGTTTGGAGGCTCGTCTCTGTGCTGTTTGGAGGCTCGTCTCTGTGCTGTTTGGAGGCTCGTCTCTGTGCTGTTTGGGGGCTTGTCTCTGTGCTGTTTGTGGGCTCGTCTCTGTGCTGTTTGGAGGCTCGTCTCTATGCTGTTTGGAGGCTCGTCTCTGTGCTGTTTGGAGGCTTGTCTCTGTGCTGTTTGGGGGCTCGTCTCTGTGATGTTTGGAGGCTCGTCTCTGTGCTGTTTGGAGGCTCGTCTCTGGGCTGTTTGGGGGCTCGTCTCTGGGCTGTTTGGAGGCTCGTCTCTGTCCTGTATGGAGGCTCGTCTCTGGGCTGTTTGGAGGCTTGTCTCTGTGCTGTTTGGAGGCTTGTCTTTGAGCTGTTTGGAGGCTTGTCTCTGTGCTGTTTGGAGGCTTGTGTGTGGGCTGTTTGGAGGCTCGTCTCTGGGCTGTTTGGGGGCTTGTCTCTGTGCTGTTTGGGGGCTCGTCTCTGGGCTGTTTGGAGGCTTGTCTCTGGGCTGTTTGGAGGCTTGTCTCTGGGCTGTTTGGAGTGTTGTCTCTGTTCTGTTTGGGGGCTTGTCTCTGGGCTGTTTGGAGGCTTGTCTCTGTGCTGTTTGGAGGCTTGTCTCTGGGCTGTTTGGAGGCTTGTCTCTGGGCTGTTTGGAGGCTTGTCTCTGGGCTGTTTGGAGGCTTGTCTCTGGGCTGTTTGGAGGCTTGTCTTTGGGCTGTTTGGGGGCTCGTCTCTGGGCTGTTTGGAGGCTCGTCTCTGTCCTGTATGGAGGCTCGTCTCTGGGTTGTTTGGAGGCTCGTCTCTGTCCTGTATGGAGGCTCGTCTCTGGGCTGTTTGGAGGCTTGTCTCTGGGCTGTTTGGAGGCTTGTGTCTGGGCTGTTTGGAGGCTTGTCTCTGTGCTGTTTGGAGGCTTGTCTCTGGGCTGTTTGGAGGCTTGTCTCTGTGCTGTTTGGAGGCTTGTCTGTGCTGTTTGGAGGCTTGTCTTTGAGCTGTTTGGAGGCTTGTCTCTGTGCTGTTTGGAGGCTTGTGTGTGGGCTGTTTGGAGGCTCGTCTCTGGGCTGTTTGGGGGCTTGTCTCTGTGCTGTTTGGGGGCTCGTCTCTGGGCTGTTTGGAGGCTTGTCTCTGGGCTGTTTGGAGGCTTGTCTCTCGGCTGTTTGGAGTGTTGTCTCTGTTCTGTTTGGGGGCTTGTGTCTGGGCTGTTTGGAGGCTTGTCTCTGTGCTGTTTGGAGGCTTGTCTCTGGGCTGTTTGGAGGCTTGTCTCTGGGCTGTTTGGAGGCTTGTCTCTGGGCTGTTTGGAGGCTTGTCTCTGGGCTGTTTGGAGGCTTGTCTCTGGGCTGTTTGGAGGCTTGTCTCTGGGCTGTTTGGGGGCTCGTCTCTGGGCTGTTTGGAGGCTCGTCTCTGTCCTGTATGGAGGCTCGTCTCTGGGTTGTTTGGAGGCTCGTCTCTGTCCTGTATGGAGGCTCGTCTCTGGGCTGTTTGGAGGCTTGTCTCTGGGCTGTTTGGAGGCTTGTGTCTGGGCTGTTTGGAGGCTTGTCTCTGTGCTGTTTGGAGGCTTGTCTCTGGGCTGTTTGGAGGCTTGTCTCTGTGCTGTTTGGAGGCTTGTCTGTGCTGTTTGGAGGCTTGTCTTTGAGCTGTTTGGAGGCTTGTCTCTGTGCTGTTTGGAAGCTTGTGTGTGGGCTGTTTGGAGGCTCGTCTCTGGGCTGTTTGGGGGCTTGTCTCTGTGCTGTTTGGGGGCTCGTCTCTGGGCTGTTTAGAGGCTTGTCTCTGGGCTGTTTGGAGGCTTGTCTCTGGGCTGTTTGGAGTCTTGTCTCTGTTCTGTTTGGGGGCTTGTCTCTGGGCTGTTTGGAGGCTTGTCTCTGTGCTGTTTGGAGGTTTGTCTCTGGGCTGTTTGGAGGCTTGTCTCTGGGCTGTTTGGAGTCTTGTCTCTGTTCTGTTTGGGGGCTTGTCTCTGGGCTGTTTGGAGGCTTGTCTCTGTGCTGTTTGGAGGTTTGTCTCTGGGCTGTTTGGAGGCTTGTCTCTGGGCTGTTTGGAGGCTTGTCTCTGGGCTGTTTGGAGGCTTGTCTCTGGGCTGTTTGGAGGCTTGTCTCTGGGCTGTTTGGAGGCTTTTCTCTGGGCTGTTTGGAGGCTTGTCTCTGGGCTGTTTGGAGGCTTGTCTCTGGGCTGTTTGGGGGCTCGTCTCTTGGCTGTTTGGAGGCTCGTCTCTGTCCTGTATGGAGGCTCGTCTCTGGGCTGTATGATGGCTCGTCTCTGGGCTGTATGGAGGCTCGTCTCTGGGCTGTTTGGAGGCTCGTCTCTGTGCTGTTTGGAGGCTCATCTCTGTGCTGTTTGGAGGCTTGTCTCTGTGCTGTTTGGAGGCTTGTCTCTGTGCTGTTTGGGGGCTTGTCTCTGTGCTGTTTGGAGGCTCGTCTCTGTGCTGTTTGGAGGCTTGTCTCTGTGCAGTTTGAAGGCTTGTCTCTGTGCTGTTTGGGGAATTGTCTCTGTGCTGTTTGGGGGCTTGTCTCTGGGCTTTTTGGAGGCTTGTCTCTGGGCTGTTTGGAAGCTTGTCTCTGGGCTGTTTGGAGGCTCGTCTCTGGGCTGTTTGGAGGCTTGTCTCTGGGCTGTTTGGAGGCTTGTCTCTGGGCTGTTTGGAGGCTTTTCTCTGGGCTGTTTGGGGGCTTGTCTCTGTGCTGTTTGGAGGCTTGTCTCTGGGCTGTTTGGAGGCTTGTCTCTGGGCTGTTTGGAGGCTTGTCTCTGTGCTGTTTGGAGGCTTGTCTCTGGGCTGTTTGGAGGCTTGTCTCTGGGCTGTTTGGAGGCTCGTCTCTGGGCTGTTTGGGGGCTCGTCTTTGAGCTGTTTGGAGGCTTGTCTCTGTGCTGTTTGGAGGCTCGTCTCTGTGCTGTTTGGGGGCTCGTCTCTGGGCTGTTTGGAGGCTCGTCTCTGGGCTGTTTGGAGGCTTGTCTCTGGGCTGTTTGGAGGCTTGTCTCTGGGCTGTTTGGAGGCTTTTCTCTGGGCTGTTTGGGGGCTTGTCTCTGTGCTGTTTGGAGGCTTGTCTCTGGGCTGTTTGGAGGCTTGTCTCTGGGCTGTTTGGAGGCTTTTCTCTGGGCTGTTTGGGGGCTTGTCTCTGTGCTGTTTGGAGGCTTGTCTCTGGGCTGTTTGGAGGCTTGTCTCTGGGCTGTTTGGAGGCTTGTCTCTGTGCTGTTTGGAGGCTTGTCTCTGGGCTGTTTGGAGGCTTGTCTCTGTGCTGTTTGGAGGCTTGTCTCTGTGCTGTTTGGAGGCTTGTCTTTGAGCTGTTTGGAGGCTTGTCTCTGTGCTGTTTGGAGGCTTGTGTGTGGGCTGTTTGGAGGCTCGTCTCTGGGCTGTTTGGGGGCTTGTCTCTGTGCTGTTTGGGGGCTCGTCTCTGGGCTGTTTGGAGGCTTGTCTCTGGGCTGTTTGGAGGCTTGTCTCTGGGCTGTTTGGAGTCTTGTCTCTGTTCTGTTTGGGGGCTTGTCTCTGGGCTGTTTGGAGGCTTGTCTCTGTGCTGTTTGGAGGCTTGTCTCTGGGCTGTTTGGAGGCTTGTCTCTGGGCTGTTTGGAGGCTTGTCTCTGGGCTGTTTGGAGGCTTGTCTCTGGGCTGTTTGGAGGCTTGTCTCTGGGCTGTTTGGAGGCTTGTCTCTGGGCTGTTTGGAGGCTTGTCTCTGTGCTGTTTGGAGGCTTGTCTCTGGGCTGTTTGGAGGCTTGTCTCTGGGCTGTTTGGAGGCTCGTCTCTGGGCTGTTTGGAGGCTCGTCTCTGGGCTGTTTGGGGGCTCGTCTTTGAGCTGTTTGGAGGCTTGTCTCTGTGCTGTTTGGAGGCTTGTGTCTGGGCTGTTTGGAGGCTTGTCTCTGTGCTGTTTGGAGGCTTGTCTCTGTGCTGTTTGGAGGCTTGTCTCTGTGCTGTTTGGAGGCTTGTCTCTGTGCTGTTTGGAGGCTTGTGTCTGGGCTGTTTGGAGGCTTGTCTCTGTGCTGTTTGGAGGCTTGTCTCTGTGCTGTTTGGAGGCTTGTCTTTGAGCTGTTTGGAGGCTTGTCTCTGTGCTGTTTGGAGGCTTGTGTGTGGGCTGTTTGGAGGCTCGTCTCTGGGCTGTTTGGGGGCTTGTCTCTGTGCTGTTTGGGGGCTCGTCTCTGGGCTGTTTGGAGGCTTGTCTCTGGGCTGTTTGGAGGCTTGTCTCTGGGCTGTTTGGAGTCTTGTCTCTGTTCTGTTTGGGGGCTTGTCTCTGGGCTGTTTGGAGGCTTGTCTCTGTGCTGTTTGGAGGCTTGTCTCTGGGCTGTTTGGAGGCTTGTCTCTGGGCTGTTTGGAGGCTTGTCTCTGGGCTGTTTGGAGGCTTGTCTCTGGGCTGTTTGGAGGCTTGTCTCTGGGCTGTTTGGAGGCTTGTCTCTGGGCTGTTTGGAGGCTTGTCTCTGGGCTGTTTGGAGGCTTGTCTCTGGGCTGTTTGGGGGCTTGTCTCTGTGCTGTTTGGAGGCTTGTCTCTGGGCTGTTTGGGGGCTCGTCTCTGTGATGTTTGGAGGCTCGTCTCTGTGCTGTTTGGAGGCTTGTCTCTGTGCTGTTTGGGGGCTCGTCTCTGGGCTGTTTGGAGGCTCGTCTCTGTGATGTTTGGAGGCTCGTCTCTGTGCTGTTTGGAGGCTTGTCTCTGTGCTGTTTGGGGGCTCGTCTCTGGGCTGTTTGGAGGCTCGTCTCTGTCCTGTATGGAGGCTCGTCTCTGGGCTGTATGGAGGCTCGTCTCTGGGCTGTATGGAGGCTCGTCTCTGGGCTGTTTGGAGGCTCGTCTCTGTGCTGTTTGGAGGCTCGTCTCTGTGCTGTTTGGAGGCTTGTCTCTGTGCTGTTTGGAGGCTTGTCTCTGTGCTGTTTGGGGGCTTGTTTCTGGGCTTTTTGGAGGCTTGTCTCTGGGCTGTTTGGAGGCTTGTCTCTGGGCTTTTTGGAGGCTCGTCTCTGGGCTGTTTGGAGGCTTGTTTCTGGGCTGTTTGGAGGCTTGTCTCTGGGCTGTTTGGAGGCTTTTCTCTGGGCTGTTTGGGGGCTTGTCTCTGTGCTGTTTGGAGGCTTGTCTCTGGGCTGTTTGGAGGCTTGTCTCTGGGCTGTTTGGAGGCTTGTCTCTGGGCTGTTTGGAGGCTTGTCTCTGTGCTGTTTGGGGGCTTGTCTCTGGGCTGTTTGGAGGCTTGTCTCTGGGCTGTTTGGAGGCTTGTCTCTGGGCTGTTTGGAGGCTCGTCTCTGGGCTGTTTGGGGGCTCGTCTTTGAGCTGTTTGGAGGCTTGTCTCTGTGCTGTTTGGAGGCTCGTCTCTGTGCTGTTTGGGGGCTCGTCTCTGGGCTGTTTGGAGGCTCGTCTCTGGGCTGTATGGAGGTTCGTCTCTGGGCTGTTTGGAGGCTCGTCTCTGTGCTGTTTGGAGGCTCGTCTCTGGGCTGTTTGGAGGCTTGTCTCTGTGCTGTTTGGAGGCTCGTCTCTGTGCTGTTTGGAGGCTCGTCTCTGTGCTGTTTGGAAGCTCGTCTCTGTGCTGTTTTGGGGCTCGTCTCTGGGCTGTTTGGAGGCTCGTCTCTGGCCTGTATGGAGGCTCGTCTCTGGGCTGTATGGAGGCTCGTCTCTGGGCTGTATGGAGGCTCGTCTCTGGGCTGTTTGGAGGCTCGTCTCTGTGCTGTTTGGAGGCTCGTCTCTGTGCTGTTTGGAGGCTCGTCTCTGTGCTGTTTGGGGGCTTGTCTCTGTGCTGTTTGTGGGCTCGTCTCTGTGCTGTTTGGAGGCTCGTCTCTGTGCTGTTTGGAGGCTCGTCTCTGTGCTGTTTGGAGGCTTGTCTCTGTGCTGTTTGGGGGCTCGTCTCTGTGATGTTTGGAGGCTCGTCTCTGTGCTGTTTGGAGGCTCGTCTCTGGGCTGTTTGGGGGCTCGTCTCTGGGCTGTTTGGAGGCTCGTCTCTGTCCTGTATGGAGGCTCGTCTCTGGGCTGTTTGGAGGCTTGTCTCTGTGCTGTTTGGAGGCTTGTCTTTGAGCTGTTTGGAGGCTTGTCTCTGTGCTGTTTGGAGGCTTGTGTGTGGGCTGTTTGGAGGCTCGTCTCTGGGCTGTTTGGGGGCTTGTCTCTGTGCTGTTTGGGGGCTCGTCTCTGGGCTGTTTGGAGGCTTGTCTCTGGGCTGTTTGGAGGCTTGTCTCTGGGCTGTTTGGAGGCTTGTCTCTGTGCTGTTTGGAGGCTTGTCTCTGGGCTGTTTGGAGGCTTGTCTCTGGGCTGTTTGGAGGCTTGTCTCTGGGCTGTTTGGAGGCTTGTCTCTGGGCTGTTTGGAGGCTTGTCTTTGGGCTGTTTGGGGGCTCGTCTCTGGGCTGTTTGGAGGCTCGTCTCTGTCCTGTATGGAGGCTCGTCTCTGGGTTGTTTGGAGGCTCGTCTCTGTCCTGTATGGAGGCTCGTCTCTGGGCTGTTTGGAGGCTTGTCTCTGGGCTGTTTGGAGGCTTGTGTCTGGGCTGTTTGGAGGCTTGTCTCTGTGCTGTTTGGAGGCTTGTCTCTGGGCTGTTTGGAGGCTTGTCTCTGTGCTGTTTGGAGGCTTGTCTGTGCTGTTTGGAGGCTTGTCTTTGAGCTGTTTGGAGGCTTGTCTCTGTGCTGTTTGGAGGCTTGTGTGTGGGCTGTTTGGAGGCTCGTCTCTGGGCTGTTTGGGGGCTTGTCTCTGTGCTGTTTGGGGGCTCGTCTCTGGGCTGTTTGGAGGCTTGTCTCTGGGCTGTTTGGAGGCTTGTCTCTCGGCTGTTTGGAGTGTTGTCTCTGTTCTGTTTGGGGGCTTGTGTCTGGGCTGTTTGGAGGCTTGTCTCTGTGCTGTTTGGAGGCTTGTCTCTGGGCTGTTTGGAGGCTTGTCTCTGGGCTGTTTGGAGGCTTGTCTCTGGGCTGTTTGGAGGCTTGTCTCTGGGCTGTTTGGAGGCTTGTCTCTGGGCTGTTTGGAGGCTTGTCTCTGGGCTGTTTGGGGGCTCGTCTCTGGGCTGTTTGGAGGCTCGTCTCTGTCCTGTATGGAGGCTCGTCTCTGGGTTGTTTGGAGGCTCGTCTCTGTCCTGTATGGAGGCTCGTCTCTGGGCTGTTTGGAGGCTTGTCTCTGGGCTGTTTGGAGGCTTGTGTCTGGGCTGTTTGGAGGCTTGTCTCTGTGCTGTTTGGAGGCTTGTCTCTGGGCTGTTTGGAGGCTTGTCTCTGTGCTGTTTGGAGGCTTGTCTGTGCTGTTTGGAGGCTTGTCTTTGAGCTGTTTGGAGGCTTGTCTCTGTGCTGTTTGGAAGCTTGTGTGTGGGCTGTTTGGAGGCTCGTCTCTGGGCTGTTTGGGGGCTTGTCTCTGTGCTGTTTGGGGGCTCGTCTCTGGGCTGTTTAGAGGCTTGTCTCTGGGCTGTTTGGAGGCTTGTCTCTGGGCTGTTTGGAGTCTTGTCTCTGTTCTGTTTGGGGGCTTGTCTCTGGGCTGTTTGGAGGCTTGTCTCTGTGCTGTTTGGAGGTTTGTCTCTGGGCTGTTTGGAGGCTTGTCTCTGGGCTGTTTGGAGTCTTGTCTCTGTTCTGTTTGGGGGCTTGTCTCTGGGCTGTTTGGAGGCTTGTCTCTGTGCTGTTTGGAGGTTTGTCTCTGGGCTGTTTGGAGGCTTGTCTCTGGGCTGTTTGGAGGCTTGTCTCTGGGCTGTTTGGAGGCTTGTCTCTGGGCTGTTTGGAGGCTTGTCTCTGGGCTGTTTGGAGGCTTGTCTCTGGGCTGTTTGGAGGCTTGTCTCTGGGCTGTTTGGAGGCTTGTCTCTGGGCTGTTTGGGGGCTCGTCTCTTGGCTGTTTGGAGGCTCGTCTCTGTCCTGTATGGAGGCTCGTCTCTGGGCTGTATGATGGCTCGTCTCTGGGCTGTATGGAGGCTCGTCTCTGGGCTGTTTGGAGGCTCGTCTCTGTGCTGTTTGGAGGCTCATCTCTGTGCTGTTTGGAGGCTTGTCTCTGTGCTGTTTGGAGGCTTGTCTCTGTGCTGTTTGGGGGCTTGTCTCTGTGCTGTTTGGAGGCTTGTCTCTGTGCTGTTTGGGGAATTGTCTCTGTGCTGTTTGGGGGCTTGTCTCTGGGCTTTTTGGAGGCTTGTCTCTGGGCTGTTTGGAAGCTTGTCTCTGGGCTGTTTGGAGGCTCGTCTCTGGGCTGTTTGGAGGCTTGTCTCTGGGCTGTTTGGAGGCTTGTCTCTGGGCTGTTTGGAGGCTTTTCTCTGGGCTGTTTGGGGGCTTGTCTCTGTGCTGTTTGGAGGCTTGTCTCTGGGCTGTTTGGAGGCTTGTCTCTGGGCTGTTTGGAGGCTTGTCTCTGTGCTGTTTGGAGGCTTGTCTCTGGGCTGTTTGGAGGCTTGTCTCTGGGCTGTTTGGAGGCTCGTCTCTGGGCTGTTTGGGGGCTCGTCTTTGAGCTGTTTGGAGGCTTGTCTCTGTGCTGTTTGGAGGCTCGTCTCTGTGCTGTTTGGGGGCTCGTCTCTGGGCTGTTTGGAGGCTCGTCTCTGGGCTGTATGGAGGCTCGTCTCTGGGCTGTTTGGAGGCTCGTCTCTGTGCTGTTTGGAGGCTCGTCTCTGGGCTGTTTGGAGGTTTGTCTCTGTGCTGTTTGGAGGCTCGTCTCTGTGCTGTTTGGAGGCTCGTCTCTGTGCGGTTTGGGGGCTCGTCTCTGGGCTGTTTGGAGGCTCGTCTATGGCCTGTATGGAGGCTCGTCTCTGGGCTGTATGGAGGCTCGTCTCTGGGCTGTATGGAGGCTCATCTCTGGGCTGTTTGGAGGCTCGTCTCTGTGCTGTTTGGAGGCTCGTCTCTGTGCTGTTTGGAGGCTCGTCTCTGTGCTGTTTGGAGGCTTGTCTCTGTGCTGTTTGTGGGCTCGTCTCTGTGCTGTTTGGAGGCTCGTCTCTGTGCTGTTTGGAGGCTCGTCTCTGTGCTGTTTGGAGGCTTGTCTCTGTGCTGTTTGGGGGCTCGTCTCTGTGATGTTTGGAGGCTCGTCTATGTGCTTTTTGGAGGCTCGTCTCTGGGCTGTTTGGGGGCTCGTCTCTGGGCTGTTTGGAGGCTCGTCTCTGTCCTGTATGGAGGCTCGTCTCTGGGCTGTATGGAGGCTCGTCTCTGGGCTGTATGGAGGCTCGTCTCTGGGCTGTTTGGAGGCTCGTCTCTGTGCTGTTTGGAGGCTCGTCTCTGTGCTGTTTGGAGGCTTGTCTCTGTGCTGTTTGGAGGCTTGTCTCTGTGCTGTTTGGGTGCTTGTCTCTGTGCTGTTTGGAGGCTCGTCTCTGTGCTGTTTGGAGGCTTGTCTCTGTGCTGTTTGTAGGCTTGTCTCTGTGCTGTTTGGGGAATTGTCTCTGTGCTGTTTGGGGGCTTGTCTCTGGGCTGTTTGGAGGCTTGTCTCTAGGCTGTTTGGAGGCTTTTCTCTGGGCTGTTTGGAGGCTTGTCTCTGGGCTGTTTGGAGTCTTGTCTCGGTTCTGTTTGGGGGCTTGTCTCTGGGCTGTTTGGAGGCTTGTCTCTGTGCTGTTTGGAGACTTGTCTCTGGGCTGTTTGGAGGCTTGTCTCTGGGCTGTTTGGAGGCTTGTCTCTGTGCTGTTTGGAGGCATGTCTCTGTGCTGTTTGGGTGCTTGTCTCTGTGCTGTTTGGAGGCTCGTCTCTGTGCTGTTTGGAGGCTTGTCTCTGGGCTGTTTGGAGGCTTTTCTCTGTGCTGTTTGGGGGCTTGTCTCTGTGCTGTTTGGAGGCTTGTCTCTGGGCTGTTTGGAGGCTTGTCTCTAGGCTGTTTGGAGGCTTGTCTCTGGGCTGTTTGGAGGCTTGTCTCTGGGCTGTTTGGAGGCTTGTCTCTGGGCTGTTTGGAGGCTTGTCTCTGGGCTGTTTGGAGGCTCGTCTCTGGGCTGTTTGGAGGCTCGTCTCTGGGCTGTTTGGAGGCTCGTCTCTGGGCTGTTTGGGGGCTCGTCTTTGAGCTGTTTGGAGGCTTGTCTCTGTGCTGTTTGGAGGCTTGTGTCTGGGCTGTTTGGAGGCTTGTCTCTGTGCTGTTTGGAGGCTTGTCTCTGTGCTGTTTGGAGGCTTGTCTCTGTGCTGTTTGGAGGCTTGTCTCTGTGCTGTTTGGAGGCTTGTCTCTGGGCTGTTTGGAGGCTTGTCTCTGGGCTGTTTGGGGGCTCGTCTCTGGGCTGTTTGGAGGCTCGTCTCTGTCCTGTATGGAGGCTCGTCTCTGGGTTGTTTGGAGGCTCGTCTCTGTCCTGTATGGAGGCTCGTCTCTGGGCTGTTTGGAGGCTTGTCTCTGGGCTGTTTGGAGGCTTGTGTCTGGGCTGTTTGGAGGCTTGTCTCTGTGCTGTTTGGAGGCTTGTCTCTGGGCTGTTTGGAGGCTTGTCTCTGTGCTGTTTGGAGGCTTGTGTCTGGGCTGTTTGGAGGCTTGTCTCTGTGCTGTTTGGAGGCTTGTCTGTGCTGTTTGGAGGCTTGTCTTTGAGCTGTTTGGAGGCTTGTCTCTGTGCTGTTTGGAAGCTTGTGTGTGGGCTGTTTGGAGGCTCGTCTCTGGGCTGTTTGGGGGCTTGTCCCTGTGCTGTTTGGGGGCTCGTCTCTGGGCTGTTTAGAGGCTTGTCTCTGGGCTGTTTGGAGGCTTGTCTCTGGGCTGTTTGGTGTCTTGTCTCTGTTCTGTTTGGGGGCTTGTCTCTGGGCTGTTTGGAGGCTTGTCTCTGTGCTGTTTGGAGGTTTGTCTCTGGGCTGTTTGGAGGCTTGTCTCTGGGCTGTTTGGAGGCTTGTCTCTGGGCTGTTTGGAGGCTTGTCTCTGGGCTGTTTGGAGGCTTGTCTCTGGGCTGTTTGGAGGCTTGTCTCTGGGCTGTTTGGAGGCTTGTCTCTGGGCTGTTTGGAGGCTTGTCTCTGGGCTGTTTGGGGGCTCGTCTCTGGGCTGTTTGGAGGCTCGTCTCTGTCCTGTATGGAGGCTCGTCTCTGGGCTGTATGGAGGCTCGTCTCTGGGCTGTATGGAGGCTCGTCTCTGGGCTGTTTGGAGGCTCGTCTCTGTGCTGTTTGGAGGCTCGTCTCTGTGCTGTTTGGAGGCTTGTCTCTGTGCTGTTTGGAGGCTTGTCTCTGTGCTGTTTGGGGGCTTGTCTCTGTGCTGTTTGGAGGCTCGTCTCTGTGCTGTTTGGAGGCTTGTCTCTGTGCAGTTTGAAGGCTTGTCTCTGTGCTGTTTGGGGAATTGTCTCTGTGCTGTTTGGGGGCTTGTCTCTGGGCTTTTTGAAGGCTTGTCTCTGGGCTGTTTGGAAGCTTGTCTCTGGGCTGTTTGGAGGCTCGTCTCTGGGCTGTTTGGAGGCTTGTCTCTGGGCTGTTTGGAGGCTTGTCTCTGGGCTGTTTGGAGGCTTTTCTCTGGGCTGTTTGGGGGCTTGTCTCTGGGCTGTTTGGAGGCTTGTCTCTGGGCTGTTTGGAGGCTTGTCTCTGGGCTGTTTGGAGGCTTGTCTCTGTGCTGTTTGGAGGCTTGTCTCTGGGCTGTTTGGAGGCTTGTCTCTGGGCTGTTTGGAGGCTCGTCTCTGGGCTGTTTGGGGGCTCGTCTTTGAGCTGTTTGGAGGCTTGTCTCTGTGCTGTTTGGAGGCTCGTCTCTGTGCTGTTTGGGGGCTCGTCTCTGGGCTGTTTGGAGGCTCGTCTCTGGGCTGTATGGAGGCTCGTCTCTGGGCTGTTTGGAGGCTCGTCTCTGTGCTGTTTGGAGGCTCGTCTCTGGGCTGTTTGGAGGTTTGTCTCTGTGCTGTTTGGAGGCTCGTCTCTGTGCTGTTTGGAGGCTCGTCTCTGTGCTGTTTGGAGGCTCGTCTCTGTGCGGTTTGGGGGCTCGTCTCTGGGCTGTTTGGAGGCTCGTCTCTGGCCTGTATGGAGGCTCGTCTCTGGGCTGTATGGAGGCTCGTCTCTGGGCTGTATGGAGGCTCATCTCTGGGCTGTTTGGAGGCTCGTCTCTGTGCTGTTTGGAGGCTCGTCTCTGTGCTGTTTGGAGGCTCGTCTCTGTGCTGTTTGGAGGCTTGTCTCTGTGCTGTTTGTGGGCTCGTCTCTGTGCTGTTTGGAGGCTCGTCTCTGTGCTGTTTGGAGGCTCGTCTCTGTGCTGTTTGGAGGCTTGTCTCTGTGCTGTTTGGGGGCTCGTCTCTGTGATGTTTGGAGGCTCGTCTATGTGCTTTTTGGAGGCTCGTCTCTTGGCTGTTTGGGGGCTCGTCTCTGGGCTGTTTGGAGGCTCGTCTCTGTCCTGTATGGAGGCTCGTCTCTGGGCTGTATGGAGGCTCGTCTCTGGGCTGTATGGAGGCTCGTCTCTGGGCTGTTTGGAGGCTCGTCTCTGTGCTGTTTGGAGGCTCGTCTCTGTGCTGTTTGGAGGCTTGTCTCTGTGCTGTTTGGAGGCTTGTCTCTGTGCTGTTTGGGTGCTTGTCTCTGTGCTGTTTGGAGGCTCGTCTCTGTGCTGTTTGGAGGCTTGTCTCTGTGCTGTTTATAGGCTTGTCTCTGTGCTGTTTGGGGAATTGTCTCTGTGCTGTTTGGGGGCTTGTCTCTGGGCTGTTTGGAGGCTTGTCTCTGGGCTGTTTGGAGGCTTTTCTCTGGGCTGTTTGGAGGCTTGTCTCTGGGCTGTTTGGAGTCTTGTCTCGGTTCTGTTTGGGGGCTTGTCTCTGGGCTGTTTGGAGGCTTGTCTCTGTGCTGTTTGGAGACTTGTCTCTGGGCTGTTTGGAGGCTTGTCTCTGGGCTGTTTGGAGGCTTGTCTCTGTGCTGTTTGGAGGCGTGTCTCTGTGCTGTTTGGGTGCTTGTCTCTGTGCTGTTTGGAGGCTCGTCTCTGTGCTGTTTGGAGGCTTGTCTCTGGGCTGTTTGGAGGCTTTTCTCTGTGCTGTTTGGGGGCTTGTCTCTGTGCTGTTTGGAGGCTTGTCTCTGGGCTGTTTGGAGGCTTGTCTCTGGGCTGTTTGGAGGCTTGTCTCTGGGCTGTTTGGAGGCTTGTCTCTGGGCTGTTTGGAGGCTTGTCTCTGGGCTGTTTGGAGGCTTGTCTCTGGGCTGTTTGGAGGCTCGTCTCTGGGCTGTTTGGAGGCTCGTCTCTGGGCTGTTTGGAGGCTCGTCTCTGGGCTGTTTGGGGGCTCGTCTTTGAGCTGTTTGGAGGCTTGTCTCTGTGCTGTTTGGAGGCTTGTGTCTGGGCTGTTTGGAGGCTTGTCTCTGTGCTGTTTGGAGGCTTGTCTCTGTGCTGTTTGGAGGCTTGTCTCTGGGCTGTTTGGAGGCTTGTCTCTGTGCTGTTTGGAGGCTTGTGTCTGGGCTGTTTGCAGGCTTGTCTTTGTGATGTTTGGAGGCTTGTCTCTGGGCTGTTTGGAGGCTTGTCTCTGGGCTGTTTGGAGGCTTGTGTCTGGGCTGTTTGGAGGCTTGTCTCTGTGCTGTTTGGAGGCTTGTCTCTGGGCTGTTTGGAGGCTTGTCTCTGTGCTGTTTGGAGGCTTGTCTCTGTGCTGTTTGGGGGCTTGTGTCTGGGCTGTTTGGAGGCTTGTCTCTGGGCTGTTTGGAGGCTTGTCTCTGTACTGTTTGGGGGCTTGTCTTTGAGCTGTTTGGAGGCTTGTCTCTGTGCTGTTTGGAGGCTTGTGTCTGGGCTGTTTGGAGGCTCATCTCTGGGCTGTTTGGGGGCTTGTCTTTGAGCTGTTTGGAGGCTTGTCTCTGTGCTGTTTGGAGGCTTGTCTCTGTGCTGTTTGGAGGCTTGTGTCTGGGCTGTTTGGAGTCTTGTCTCTGTGCTGTTTGGAGGCTTGTGTCTGGGCTGTTTGGAGGCTCATCTCTGGGCTGTTTGGGGGCTTGTCTTTGAGCTGTTTGGAGGCTTGTCTCTGTGCTGTTTGGAGGCTTGTCTCTGTGCTGTTTGGAGGCTTGTGTCTGGGCTGTTTGGAGTCTTGTCTCTGTGCTGTTTGGAGGCTTGTCTCTGTGCTGTTTGGAGGCTTGTCTCTGGGCTGTTTGGAGGCTTGTCTCTGTGCTGTTTGGAGGCTTGTGTCTGGGCTGTTTGGAGGCTTGTCTCTGTGCTGTTTGGAGGCTTGTCTCTGTGCTGTTTGGAGGCTTGTCTCTGGGCTGTTTGGAGGCTTGTCTCTGTGCTGTTTGGAGGCTTGTGTCTGGGCTGTTTGCAGGCTTGTCTTTGTGATGTTTGGAGGCTTGTCTCTGGGCTGTTTGGAGGCTTGTCTCTGGGCTGTTTGGAGGCTTGTGTCTGGGCTGTTTGGAGGCTTGTCTCTGTGCTGTTTGGAGGCTTGTCTCTGGGCTGTTTGGAGGCTTGTCTCTGTGCTGTTTGGAGGCTTGTCTCTGTGCTGTTTGGGGGCTTGTGTCTGGGCTGTTTGGAGGCTTGTCTCTGGGCTGTTTGGAGGCTTGTCTCTGTACTGTTTGGGGGCTTGTCTTTGAGCTGTTTGGAGGCTTGTCTCTGTGCTGTTTGGAGGCTTGTCTCTGGGCTGTTTGGAGGCTTGTCTCTGTGCTGTTTGGAGGCTTGTCTCTGTGCTGTTTGGGGGCTTGTGTCTGGGCTGTTTGGAGGCTCGTCTCTGGGCTGTTTGGAGGCTTGTCTCTGTGCTGTTTGGAGTCTTGTCTCTGTGCTGTTTGGAGGCTTGTGTCTGGGCTGTTTGGAGGCTCATCTCTGGGCTGTTTGGGGGCTTGTCTTTGAGCTGTTTGGAGGCTTGTCTCTGTGCTGTTTGGAGGCTTGTCTCTGTGCTGTTTGGAGGCTTGTGTCTGGGCTGTTTGGAGTCTTGTCTCTGTGCTGTTTGGAGGCTTGTGTCTGGGCTGTTTGGAGGCTCATCTCTGGGCTGTTTGGGGGCTTGTCTTTGAGCTGTTTGGAGGCTTGTCTCTGTGCTGTTTGGAGGCTTGTCTCTGTGCTGTTTGGAGGCTTGTGTCTGGGCTGTTTGGAGTCTTGTCTCTGTGCTGTTTGGAGGCTTGTCTCTGTGCTGTTTGGAGGCTTGTCTCTGTGCTGTTTGGAGGCTTGTCTCTGGGCTGTTTGGAGGCTTGTCTCTGTGATGTTTGGACGCTTGTTTCTGGGCTGTTTGGCGTATTGTAGGTGAGATCCTTTGGGGCATTTGCGCAGTAATGGCATTTTTCTGGTGACTCGATCGTGCAGCCCATTTTTCTTCAAGTGTCTCCTTATTGTGCATCTTGAAGCAGCCACTCCGCTAGTTTTCAGTGAGTCCTGGATTTCAGCTGATGTTATTTGTGGGTTTTTCTTTGCATCAATTTTCCTGGCAGTTGTGATCGAAATTTTTGTAGGTCTACCTGATCGCAGTTTGGTTTTTACAGAACTCCTGATTTTCCATTTGTTAATCCCAGTTTGAACACTGCTGACTGGCATTATCAATTCCTTGGATATCTTTTTGTATCCCTTTCCTGTTTTATACAGTTCAACTATCTTTTTCCGTAGATCCGCTGACAACTCTTTTGGTTTCCCCATGACTCACAATCCAGAAACGTCAGTGGCTGGAGGAAAGATGCCAGAGTCTGTCTGGATCCCAGAAACTCACTCAGCTTTTATGCACACACTGATTACAAGCAGACAGGTCACAGGTGAGGACGTTACCTTTATTAGCCATTCACAACCATTTGTGTCAGCTCCTATGCCTGTTATCAGCCAAAATCAACAGAGTGTGTGAACTTTTCATCAGGGACATTTGGATGTTTTTGGTTGTTATTATGATTTATAAAGAGAAAACACAGTAAATTGCTTCACCCGACACTAACCATGAGAGGAGACAAAGATTTTGTGTTATCATTCATATTCTCTGAAAAAAGGCCAAGGAAGCAAAAAATCTGCCAGGGTGTGTAAACTTTTGAGCACAGCTCTATCTATCTATTATTTATCTATCTATATATCTATCTATTTATCTATTATCTATCTATCTATCCCTCTATCTATCTAGCTATCCCTATATCTGTCTATCTATCTATCTGTCTATCTATCTATCTATCTATCCCTCTATCTATTTATCTATCTATCCCTCTATCTATCTATCTATCTATCTATCTATCTATCTATCTATCCCTCTATCTATCTATCTATCTATCCCTCTATCTATTTATCTATTATCTATCTATCTATCCCTCTATCTATCTATACATTATCTATCTATCTATCTATCTATCTATCTATACATTATCTATCTATACATTATCTATCTATCTATCTATACATTATCTATCTATTATCTATCTATTATCTATCTATCTATCTATCTATTATCTATCTATCTATACATTATCTATCTATCGATCCCTCTATCTAGTACCCAGGATCTCTTTCCCTGTCTGTCTCTTTGTCTGTGTCTATCTGTGTCTGTCTCTGCCTGTCTCTTTCCCTGTCTGTCTTTTTCCCTGTCTGACTGTCTCTTTGTCTGTGTCTTTGTCTGTCCATTTCCCTGTCTTTCCCTGTCTGCCTCTTTCCCTCTCTGCCTCTTTCCCTGTCTGTCTCTTTCCCTGTCTGTCTGTGTCTGTCTCTTTGTCTCTATTTGTCTCTTTCCCTGTCAGTCTCTTTCTCTGGCTGCACTGTGACAGGCCAACATTATTCTGAAGTCCCAGCTCCATTGACTTTAATGGACGCAGGTTTTTTGGCGAATATTTGTAAAGAGCAGGGTTAAAATTTCCCCTCAAAACCTAATCTATGACGTTCCCTGAGTCACATGAGGCGTCTGTGCAAAATGTCATGATCGTACATGCGACTGTGCAGATTCCTTTAGCGGACATACACACATACAGACACACACACACAGACACACACACACACACACAGACACACACACACACAGAAACACACACACATACTGTACACACACACACACATACACACACACACACACACAGACACACACACACACAGACACACACACATACTGTACACACACACACACATACACACACACAGACACACACACACACATACAGACACACACACATACAGACACACACACATACTGTACACACACATATACACACACACACACACACAGACACACACATACATACTGTACACACACATATACACACACACACACACACACAGACACACACATACATACTGTACACACACACTCAGCTTTATATATTAGATGACATATATTTCTGTCTGATATCTTCAGGCTATATCTGACATAACCAGTTTCTCGCTCTTTCTCCTTTATATCCTATGACGTTTGCCCCTTCTTGTGCCGGTGTCCGTCCTATACTGACACTCTGTCTGGCTTTCTTTCTAGTAAATATAAAATCTCTCTTTCCAATAATATAATATTCTAATATCAGACACCTATAATACCGGTAACACCCGTAATACCGCGCCCTGATGTCTGTGGAATGACGCACGCTTCTGCTTTTCCTTCTGATAAATGCCCCCTTTTTCTTGCACTTGCCGGGTGTGGAGGATGAGCGCTCTTAAAGGGACAGTGTACACACTCTTGGAGGAGATTTGGCTGGGAAGGAGCCTGCGGGCGCTGCCCGGGACCGCTGCTGTCTGCCGCCATCTGTGCCGCAGCTGTTTAGCCCCGTCCTGAGAGCTGAGATTGCCGCGCAGCTTAATAGGACACGGTGGGATTAAAAGTCACTTCGTAAAATTACAATTGTTTTGGCTTTATCTTTTGCCAAAATAAATCTTTTTGGCTTCAGGCTCAGCCAGACGCTCCATAATTTATTAACCCTTCCTTTATGGAGTTACATTTACTATTGCTCATTTATTATATATACATTTGTACATTTGCTTTTTACCTATTTGATGTCTGCGCTTGAAAATCTAAGTATATAAAAATTCTACAATATTCTATTGTTTATATTTCAGCCGTGGTCAGAAATCCATGATCCGGTGCTCCTATATGGCCATTGAGTTTTACGATAAAATTCTGGCTTCTGGCAGCCACCACTAGAGGGAGCTCCCTGTGTACAGTTTATCCATTGACGTCAATAAGAAAACAGTACGCAGTGAGCTCCCTCTGCTGGTGGCTGATGGAATGAGGAATTTTACTATTCACCTCTGTAAATGTGTAGATTTGGAGTTCTGCTAGAAAATGAATTCCAGAAAGAAAACCTGAATCGTCAAGGGTTTTCCCTAAGAGACAATTCTTTTCAGGTTGTGACCAAGCAATAGACTAGTTGCCGCCGGTTTGCATTATGCGGATGGTCCATGAGTAGAGCGTCGAAAATCTGCAATGGGCTCATGTAAGAGTTGGGCCTGGACTTTTCCTTAGATGGCTCATTGTTGAGCCACAGCCTGGTGAGGCTTATATATTGAGGACTATCAGTGACCTAGAGGCCGGAGCAGCTTGTTCCTCTTGGTAGAGGTGATGTGCTGGAGCACGGAGTGGCGAGGGGCCTGTTACAACCTCCAGGGACCCATAGAGGACATATAGACCATCTTACAGTTCCCAGAGCATCATCTTGCAGGGTCCAGAGCTCCATCTTACAGGGTCCAGAGCTCCATCTTACAGGGTCCAGAGCTCCGTCTTACAGGGTCCAGAGCACCATCTTACAGGGTCCAGAGCACCATCTTGCAGGGTCCAGAGCACCATCTTACAGGGTCCAGATCACCATCTTAGAGGGTCCAGAGCACCATCTTACAGGATACAGAGCACCATCTTACAGGGTCCGGAGCTCCATCTTACAGGGTCCAGAGCTCCATCTTACAGGATCCAGAGCTCCATCTTACAGGGTCCAGAGCTCCATCTTACAGGGTCCAGAGCTCCATCTTACAGGGTCCAGAGCTCCGTCTTACAGGGTCCAGAGCACCATCTTACAGGGTCCAGAGCACCATCTTGCAGGGTCCAGAGCACCATCTTACAGGGTCCAGATCACCATCTTAGAGGGTCCAGAGCACCATCTTACAGGATACAGAGCACCATCTTACAGGGTCCGGAGCTCCATCTTACAGGGTCCAGAGCTCCATCTTACAGGATCCAGAGCTCCATCTTACAGGGTCCAGAGCTCCATCTTACAGGGTCCAGAGCACCATCTTACAGGATACAGATCACCATCTTACAGGGTCCGGAGCACCATCTTACAGGGTCCAGAGCTCCATCTTACAGGGTCCAGAGCACCATCTGACAGGATACAGAGCACCATCTTACAGAGTCCAGAGCACCATCTTACAGGGTCCAGATCTCCGTCTTACAGGGTCCAGAGCACCATCTTACAGGGTCCAGATCTCCGTCTTACAGGGTCCAGATCTCCGTCTTACAGGATCCAGAGCTCCGTCTTACAGGGTCCAGAGCACCATCTTACAGGGTCCAGAGCACCATTTTACAGGGTCCAGAGCACCATCTTACAGGGTCCAGAGCACCATTTTACAGGGTCCAGAGCACCATCTTACAGGGTCCAGAGCACCATCTTACAGGGTCCAGAGCACCATCTTACAGGGTCCAGAGCTCCATCTTACAGGGTCCAGAGCTCCATCTTACAGGGTCCAGAGCTCCATCTTACAGGCTCCAGATCTGCGTCTTACAGGATCCAGATCACTATCTTACAGGGTCCAGATCTGCGTCTTACAGGATCCAGAGCTCCGTCTTACAGGGTCCAGAGCACCATCTTACAGGATACAGAGCACCATCTTACAGAGTCCAGAGCACCATCTTACAGGGTCCAGAGCACCATCTTACAGAGTCCAGAGCACCATCTTACAGGGTCCAGAGCACCATCTTACAGGGTCAGGATCACCATCTTACAGGGTCCAGAGCACCATCTTACAGGGTCCAGAGCACTATCTTACAGGGTCCAGAGCTCCGTCTTACAGGGTCAGGATCACCATCTTACAGGGTCCAGAGCACCATCTTACAGGATCCAGATCTCCATCTTACAGGGTCAGGATCACCATCTTACAGGGTCCAGATCTCCATCTTACAGGGTCCAGAGCACCATCTAACAGGATACAGGGCACCATCTTACAGGGTCCAGAGCACCATCTTACAGGGTCCAGAGCTCCATCTTACAGAGTCCAGAGCATCATCTTACAGGGTCCAGAGCTCCATCTTACAGAGTCCAGAGCTCCATCTTACGGAGTTCAGAGCACCATCTTACAGGGTCCAGAGCTCCATCTTACAGAGTCCAGAGCTCCATCTTACAGAGTCCAGAGCTCCATCTTACGGAGTTCAGAGCACCATCTTACAGGGTCCAGAGCACCATCTTACAGAGTCCAGAGCTCCATCTTACAGAGTCCAGAGCACCATCTTACAGGGTCCAGAGCTCCATCTTACAGAGTCCAGAGCTCCTTCTACAGAGTTCAGAGCACCATCTTACAGAGTCCAGAGCACCATCTTACAGAGTCCAGAGCACCATCTTACAGGGTCCAGAGCTCCATCTTACAGAGTCCAGAGCACCAGAATTCTCTTGTTAGGCTACTTTCACACTTGCGTTGTGCGGCATCCGTTGCAATCCGCCTCCTTGAGGAATTACGGTAACCGTTGCAGGAATCCATTTAGTCCTCATAGGCTTCTATTAAGGGCAGATTGGAACAGATAGTCTTGCGTTGCATCCGCCCCGCTGCGCATCAGTCGTTTTCTCAGTGACCGTCGGGCGGAGGGAACGCACAATGTAGTTTGCAGGGCAGTCCGTCTGCCGTGAGCTACACAGAACAGTGACCATAACACATTGTAACAAATCCTTCCTCCTGAGACTGGAGGGCGACAATGGTACAATCTGCAGATCCCACAAGCACAAGCAGCGTATGCAGTGGGTACGGAAAGTATTCACACCCTTTTAAATTTTTCACTTTGTTTCATTCCAGCCATTTGGTAAATTCAAAAAAGTTAATTTTTTTCTCATTAATGTGCACTCGCTCCCCATCCCCCATCTTGTCAGAAAAAAACAAATGTAGAAATTTTTGCAAATTTTATAAAAAAAAAGAAAAACTAAAATAATAATATTAATTTTATTCATTTATATAGCGCTATTAATTCCACAGCGCTTTACATACATTGGCAACACTGTCCCCATTGGGGCTCACAATCTAGAGTCCCTATCTGTATGTCTTTTGAGTGTGGGAGGAAACCCACGCAAACACGGGGAGAACATACAAACTCCTTGCAGATGTTGTCCTTAGTGGGACTAGAACCCAGGACCCCAGCGCTGCAAGACTGCAGTGCTAACCACTGAGCCACCACAAGACTGCAGTGCTAACCACTGAGCCACCACAAGACTGCCGTGCTAACCACTGAGCCACCACAAGACTGCAGTGCTAACCACTGAGCCACCGTGTAATGGTCATAAGTATTCAGCCCCTTTGCTCAGTATCGAGTAGAGGCACCCTCCTCCCTTTTGAGCTAGTACAGCCATGAGTCTTCTTAGGATCCTGGATTTGGGGATCCTCAGCCATTCTTCCTTGCAGATCCTCTCCAGTGCCGTCAGGTTGGATGGTGGACGCTGGTGGACACCATTTTCAGGTCTCTCCAGAGATGCTCAGTTGGGTTGAGGTCAGGGTTCTGGCTGGGCCGGTCAAGAATGGTCACAGAGTTGTTCTGAAGCCGCTCCTTTATTTTAGCTGTGTGCTTAGGGTCATTGTCTTGTTGGAAGGTGAACCTTCATCCAAGTCTGAGGTCCAGAGCATCTGGAGGAGGTTTTCTTCCAGGATATCTCTGTACTTGGCCACATTCATCTTTCCTTCAATTTCCACCAGTCATCCTGTCGCTTCCCCCATAGCATGATGCTGCCACCACCATGTTTCACTGTGGGGATTGTATTGGGCAGGTGATGAGCAGTGCCTGGCTTTCTCCACACATACCGCTTAGAATTATCACCAAAAGGTTCTATCTTGGTCTTATGAGACCAGAGAATCTTATTTCTCATAGTCTGGGAGTCCTTCATGTGTTTTTTTGGAAACTCTATGCAGCTTTCATATGTATTGCACTGAGGAGAGGCTTCCGTTGGGCCACTCTGCCATAAAGGCCCGACTGGTGGAGGCTGCAGTGATAGTTGACTTTGTGGAACTTTCTCCCATCTCCATACTGCATCTCTGGAGCTCGGCCACAGTGATCTTGGGGCTCTTCTTTTCTCACCAAGGCTCTTCTCCCACGATTACTCAGTTTGGCTGGACGGCCAGGTCTAGGAAGATTTCTGGTGGTCCCAAACTTCTTCCATTTAAGGATTATGGAGGCCACTGGGCTCTTAGGAACCTTGAGTACTGCAGAAATTCTTTTGTAACCTTGGCCAGATCTGTGCCTTGCCACAATTCTGTCTCTGAGCTCCTTGGGCAGTTCCTTTGACCTCATGATTGTCATATGGTGTGACGTGCAGTGTGAGCTGTGAGGTCTTATATAGACAGGTGTGCGCCTTTCCAAATCACGTCCTATCAGTGTAATTACACACAGCTGGACTCCAATGAAGGAGGAGAACCATCTCAAGGAGGGTCACAAGGAAATGGACAGCAAGTGACTAAAGGCTGCTTTACACCAGACAATCTATTGTGCGATAGATCGTCGGGGTCACGGTTTTTGTGACGCAAAGGGGCTGAATACTTATGACCATGTGAAATGTCAGTTTTTCTTGTTTAATCAATTCGCAAAAATTTCTACATTTCTGTTTTTTTCTCATAAGATGGGGGATGGGGCAGAATGCACATTAATGAGAAAAAAATGATTTTTTTCTGAATTTACCAAATGGCTGCAATGAAACAAAGAGTGAAAAATGTAAAGGGGTGTGAATACTTTCCGTACTCACTGTATATATGGGGGTGGAGGGTGCTGGACATCTGTAAACAGTAGTCAGGGGAGCAGGTTCACCATCATTGTGTATATGTAGTAATGTATGGGGGGGGTCTGGACATCTGGAAACAGTCAGCAGTCAGAGGAGCAGGTTCACCATCACTGTGTATATGTTACAAGTGTTAAACATGGCACATTGTAACCAGGCAGTGAAGTGAGTCGTTATCAGAGACCCCCTCCCCCCCCCCCCCCCCCCCCCCCGATCATCAGACGTCTATCATTTACATGTATCACAATGGGAAGAATAATTCTACAGGCGGCTCAGTGAGTAAGAGAAGGCATCAGCCTTGATGGAAAAGATTTGGAGCAGTTATGAGATAAAACAAATGTAACTCTTCTAATGAGGTGGACGGTAAATAAACGTCGTTTCCCGTATAATCTGCAGTGATCGTTCATGGAGTCGCCGTATACCTGGGCTCAGCTGTATACAGAGGTGTATACTGTACGGCCATCGCTTGATCCCTATCTATTACTCTAATGTTTGCCCTCTTATATCTGGATCTTATCGATCACCTATAGACCTGGACAGAGGCAGCTGCCAATGCTTTCTCGGTCCCTATTAGGCTGCGTGTCCATGATCAGTGTTTGCAGCATTTTGGACGCTCCGTGTTTCAGCTACATCCAAAACGCTGCATTGTACAGCACAAGCACAGTGGATGGATTTCTAGAAATACTGCACCCACTTTGCTTGTTTTTCCCAGCAAACACTGAGCTGCGGTGCGAATCTTCGAGCCGCAGCATGTCAATTGTTTGCTGCGGAGTCACAAGTGTCCTCTATATGGAGAATACAAGCGAGAGACCGCAGCGCCCCGAACCCTGATCTGGGCACGGGCAGCTGAGACTCGCAGCCCCGCAGGTCAGGACCCGCTGCATTTACCCGGCTGCGTGCCCACAATTGGTCTTAGCAGCATTTTGGACGCTCCGTGTTTCAGCTGCATCCAAAAGGCTGCATTGTACAGCACAAGCACAGTGGATGGATTTCTAGAAATCTGCCCCATTGTGCATGTGTGGCCCGCACCGAAAACTGTAGTTTTCAACATATTTCTGCACATATAGAAGGGGTAACTTCCCAGCTCGGGTGCCCCTTCCTCAGTGCAGTGCATTGTGTCGCCTACACATACCGCAGTGAGGTGCAGCGACTAATAGTGTACGTTTTTTGGGCACCAATAATTGAAGTTGTTATGTTCTATTCCTCCGGATAATTCCGCCAGCTTCTTCCAGATGGACCTATGTTTCTTTGGCGTCTGACCGAGGCGGCGCGGAGATTTCGGCATTCTTCGCGTTTCTCCTGCGGCTGCTCCTCGCTTGTACTGGAGCCTCTGGAGGGGGATTGGGAAATGCCGGCCTCTGTTATTTCAGTGATAATACTTTGAGCCTGTGTTTATTTAAAACGTGCGGCCCGGGCCACGAAGAGCAAGTCCCTGTAATGAGGGGCATGAAAGACAGGGAGGAGAGCTGGGGACCCTGCCCTGGGACTGCAGACACTGCCTCCAGAGCTGCGCTTCCTGCCCTTGACAGCCGGGAAACCAGGGGTCTACGAAGGTGACTTCCAGGGGTCACTAATGAGTTTCAGGAGGCTGATGAGCCAGACACCACTGCATGGGAATATATGGAGAGATTCGCTTGTTATGAGAATTGGATACATTGTGTCCAGATAATCAAATCTCCAACACATTCTACTGCCCGAATATCCCCGAATATCCCCGAATATAACAGGGCCTTATATTACTTTTTGCTCTTATATTTTTCCATTAACAACAATCCACATTTATTCTTGAACCAAAAAAATCAACATTTATTCAGATATAGTCATATTCTATCCAGGAACATCAACAACACGCCAACCCCTGCGTGTAACACGTATGTAGCGATCTACACACCCCCACCATATATAAAGAAAAGCGCCATCAATGCCATACCGAAAAATAAACCCCGGGTCACAACGTGCCGATCCCTGGGGTCAGTACAGTATTAAATGATTAAAAACAGAGGATGACAGTGATGGAGGATAGGGAGGATAGGGAGGAAGGATGGACAGAAACGTGGAGCCGCTCCGGTAGCCGCTGGCAACCTCTGACCAATGTAAGAAGGCAATAATGAATGGTCAAAAGACTAGTCAGCTTTATAATATGAAGATCTTAATAAAGAACTTGAGGCACAATATAAAGTAAATTCCAAATGTAAGGTATGATTAAAATTCTACAATGGATGCCAAGAGGAAAGTAGTAATATTGACCAAGATAAAGTGCCTCAAAGTATCAACATTATTGACCTAATTCCCTATCTAAGAAAATCAACCCTATTGGTAGAGGTGATACATGGAGAATATCTACAGAAATGCCCCTATACACACATACCTGTGTGGGGAGGGGCTTACATCCCCATGAATAAGCTGTATTGATTGCAGCGAAACGTGCGTCGGGTGCTCTACGCTTGGCTACCACATTCCATCACCTCATCCTCATTCTCTCCCCCCATGGATTGAAGACCCGTTCTGGCCCATGTATTGGAAGTGTAGTAATAAGGGCACGTAGTAGGATTTTTTAGCACACCAGGTGCCCTCTGATACCTTGAAGATGTATATTAGCACAAATAGGGCTGATCCTTAACATTGTGGCCGGACAGGATCATCCCTAAATGAGAACTGCTTCCCTTGTGGCAGACGTACAATGCCACGTGGCACCAGGGATCATGGATATCTTCCAGGAATATGACAGCAAGTCTTCCTCGTGTTCCCGGACTTCACAATTCCCAAATCATAAACTTTTAGGTATCTTGGGGCCAAGATTACATGAAACACTTTACAGCCATATGGACTGATGATAAAATGGACTTTACCCTCTTGAGATACTTTACTGGAGTAGTCTCCCCTTCTTAGACCCCTGAGTGCCGCTGTTATGTGGGGTCGTGTGTTAGGTTCTTTGCCCCGGGATCTATTGCACACGGCTCTGCTGTAGTCATAATATCCAGGACCGTGTTTCCAAAGAAGAAAAATTGGATTCATGCAAGAAAGACACATTTTTGTAGCACGTTCCCGAGAGCTTTGTTTCCAGTCCTGATAAATACTGCGCTTTTGCTTTTCCGTATAACCCATTTGGCACTTCAGGACGCCTCTCCCTCCTCGTCTGCAGTGTATATCCCCGGCTGTGAGATGCCAGCACTCCTCTCCTGTGGTATTCACCAGTACACTATGTGTAAAAGCAACTGCCCTGATTTGGCCTTTGTGACCTAAGATTCTCTGTGCATCAAAGTCAGGGGCAAACTATGACATGATTTTTAATTTTTATGTCATAATAGGACAGTATGGAGCCCCCTATGTACAAGAATATAACTACTATAATACTGCTCCCTATGTACAAGAATATAACTACTATAATACTGCCCCCTATATACAAGAATATAACTACTATAATACTGCCCCTATATACAAGAATATAACTACTATAATACTGCCCCCTATGTACAAGAATATAACTACTATAATACTGCTCCCTATGTACAAGAATATAACTACTATAATACTGCTCCCTATGTACAAGAATATAACTACTATAATACTGCTCCTATGTACAAGAATATAACTACTATAATACTGCCCCTATGTACAAGAATATACCTACTATAATACTGCCCCCTATGTACAAGAATATAACTACTATAATAATGCCCCCTATATACAAGAATATAACTACTATAATACTGCCCCCTATGTACAAGAATATAACTACTATAATACTGCCCCCTATACACAAGAATATAACTACTATAATACTGCCCCTATGTACAAGAATATAACTACTATAATACTGCCCCTATGTACAGGAATATGTGTATAGCGGTATAGTGGGCACAGTGGTGCAGGACGCTGGCGATGACCGTTGCTTTCCTCGCTGACATGTAATAACATGGCGCTGATCTGTGGTGCTGTGTGACAGATCTGTTTAGGTTTATGCCTTGTTCCCTTGTACGAGCAGGAATCCGCCAGAAAGGGTCCTTTGTGTAAATAATAGCCCCCATCCCACTGCACAGATTGTGTTACCGGCTTTGACACACACAAATATTTCCCCTTCAGGTACAGTCACATATAATGGGAGAGGTCAGGAATCGTCAGGAAGACTTGTGCTGCGGATAATGGGGGGTGCGGGAGATGACTTTGTACTGTTCTCCTATGGGGGGGGATACAGGAGATCAGGGTCACGTCAGAAGTCGCCCTGTTCACACCTACTACAGGTATTTTTGTAGCTGGAAGGAATTGGGGGCAAGGGGGTGAATATGGCCAGTGCCGCCCCCGGACAGCATAAAGAAGGGTTTCTCCAACATCGCTCGTATGCAGCTGCAGGGTTTTTGCGCTGATTTTTTTCCACCATTCCAAAAAAATAATAGCATAATTGAAAATTCATGAATTGGTCCACAAAAAGATAATGTCTTGTGTGGATCCGCTGAAGTGCACGCTGAAACTTCATGGGACTAATCCAGGGGTCCGTCTCTGAATTACACACCGGATTTTAATTTTATTTTGTGAACATTGCTTTATGGAAAGAATCTGAAGCCACCCTAGACAGACAAGTCAGAGTCAACTGCGGCTATAGAAAGTATGCCACACGTTGAGGAAGGGAAGAAAAATAGTTTTTGGGTTTGTTTGGTTTTTTTTGGCAGAATGGTGAACATAATTACTAGAAGGTGCCCAGGAAGGGGACAGTATACCAGGAAGGGGCCCAGGATGGGGACAATATACCAGGAAGGGGCCCAGGATGGGGACAATATACCAGGAAGGGGCCCAGGATGGGGACATTATACCAGGAAGGGGCCCAGAATGGGGACAGTATACAAGGAAGGGGCCCAGAATGGGGACATTATACCAGGAAGGGGCCCAGGATGGGGACAATATACCAGAAAGGGGCCCAGGATGGGGAAATTATACCAGGAAGGGGCCCAGGATGGGGACAGTATACAAGGAAGGGGCCCAGAATGGGGACATTATACCAGTAAGTGGCCCAAGATGGGGACTTATACCAGGAAGGGGCCCAGGATGGAGGAAATTATATCAGGAAGGGGCCCAGGATGGGCACAGTATACAAGGAAGGGGCCCAGAATGGGGACATTATACCAGGAAGGGGCCCAAGATGGGGACATTATACCAGGAAGGGGCCCAGGATGGAGGAAATTATATCAGGAAGGGGCCCAGGATGGTGAACATTATACCAAGAAGGGGCCCAGGATCGTGAACATTATACCAGGAAGGGGCCCAGAATGGAGGAAATTATACCAGGAAGAGGCCCAGGATGGTGAACATTAGAACTGGAAGGAGCCCAGGATAGGGGACATTATACCAGGAAAGGGCCAAGAATGGGGACCATTATTACTGAAGGAAGCCCAGAATGAGGGACATTATACCAGGAAGGGGCCCATGATGGTGAACATTATACCAGGAAGGGGCCCTGGATGGAGGATATTATACCAGGAATAGGCCCAGGATGGTGAACATTAGAACTTGAAGGAGCCCAGGATGGAGGACATCATACCAGGAAAGGGCCAATAATTGGGACATTATACCACTAAGGGGCCCAGGATGGAGGACATTATACCAGGATGGACAAGATTATACCAGTAGAGGGTAAAAAATGGAGATCATTATAACTGAAAGGGGCCCAACACGAGGGACTTTATATCAGGAAGGGGCCCAGGATGGTGAACATTATAACTGTAAGGATCCAGGTTGGAGGACATTATACAAAGAAGGTGCCCAGGATGGTGAACATTATAACTGGAATGATCGCAGGATGGAGGACATTATACAAGGAAAGGGGCTTAGTATGGTGAACATTATAACTGGAATGGGCCAAGGATGGAGGACATTATACCAGAAAAAGGCCAAAAATGGTGATCATTATTACTGAAAGGGGCCCAATATGGGGGAATTTACTACAGATAGGGGAAATAATGACTGCAAGGGGTATATAGTAGAAGATATTATACCAGGAAGGGGCACAGGAGAGAGGAAATTATACCAGGATGGGGACTTTATTACTGGAAGTGTCCAGGATTAAGGACATTATTACTGGAAGGGGCCCAGAATGGAGGACATTATTACAGGATGGGGATATTCTTACTAAAAAGGCCCAGGATAGAGGATATTATTACATGGGGGATAGAACCCATCTTTATAGGATCTAGAATACTACTAGAGCCTATACATCTGATCAATATGCAGGTGGGACCCAGATGTAAATTTTGAATGGGGGTCCATTGAATTATCGGGCATTTTCAAGGTTTAGCAGCTTTGCCTATGATTGTTGGCCGCGTTCACACACAGCTAGCTTCCAGCTAGTGACAAACAGTAAAGTTCTGCAATATGAGTACATTATTATTCTTTATTATATAGGGATAAAATATTTTTTTACAAGTTTTTGCTCAATATTTTTGGCGGCTTAATTTACGTCAAAAATGTGATTGCACAGTTTACTGCATCGATTATTAGACTGGTATATACAATGTCGGTCTTCCCAAATGTACTGCAATGTATGTGAAGCATTGTGCTCCAGGATCAGGGGGTCACTGCCGTCCCCCAATATTCCCAGTGGAAGCCGCGGCCCATGGTTTCCACACCAGGGAGGATTCCCGGGCCATTGTCGCCCTGCAGTGATCTGCTGCCATCTCCACCCTCATTAGCCGTCACTAATTGGCGTTTTCTCACCAGTCTGCTCCCACAGTAATTACATGTACAGTAATCTCTGAGCCCGGATCAGGCGGCTCTGCAGAACATTGCTCTCAGGGCTGCAGGGAAAGTGGAGAATAATGTGCGCCCCTGGAGTCCTCTGTGATTCTGGGCTGGGACCGTCCTGGTCCTCACATCCCCCCTAAGTAAACATCGCCTCTGCCGGCTCCGGAGCGCTCCCCGCGGGGGCAGAGCACATTTCATCCTCATATTTCATCATTATTGGGAGATGGATATTTCAGAGATTTCTGGCGGTGATGGAGGCTGGAACCCTCACACATAACTCCTGATACAAACCATCTGCTCTCCCCTGCTGTTTACTGTAACCAAGGTGGAGTCATGCGGACGGACGCTCCCCACATCCACCTTCACCGCTGCAGAGCTGCAGAGCGGTCAGCAACGGCCGGAGCGCCCCTCATGGGGGACACTTCATATATAATATATACTGTATCAGGAATTTACACATGTGTGGATTATTGGACTTCTTACATCCAATCATATGTATGTACAAACTCCAGGAGTTACAGAAGAACCTGATCTATTAACGAAAACCAGACGGGCCCCATTACAGTCACCAGGGCCTCTCTGTTTCCATTTGCATCTGTTATTTTGCACATCAGAATTCCACATAAATTCCATGTTTCTTTTACTACAATTAAAGTAAAAAACACAGATGTGAACAGATCCTAATCATATCTCCTGTATTATACTCCAGAGCTGCACTCACTATTCTGCTGATGCAGTCACTGTGTACATACATTACTGATCCTGAGTTACCTCCTGTATTATACTCCAGAGCTGCACTCACTATTCTGCTGGTGCAGTCACTGTGTACATACATTACATTACTGATCCTGAATTACCTCATATATTATACTCCAGAGCTGCACTCACTATTCTGCTGGTGCAGTCACTGTGTACATACATTACATTACTGATCCTGAGTTACCTCCTGTATTACACTCCAGAGCTGCACTCACTATTCTGCTGGTGCAGTCACTGTGTACATACATTACATTACTGATCCTGAATTACCTCATATATTATACTCCAGAGCTGCACTCACTATTCTGCTGGTGCAGTCACTGTGTACATACATTACATTACTGATCCTGAGCTGCCTCCTGTATTATACTCCAGAGCTGCACTCACTATTCTGCTGCTGCAGTCACTGTTTACATACATTACTAATCCTGAGTTACATCCTGTATTATACTCCAGAGCTGCACTCACTATTCTGCTGGTGTAGTCACTGTGTACATACATTATTGATCCTGAGTTACATCCTGTATTATACTCCAGAGCTGCACTCACTATTCTGCTGGTGCAGTCACTGTGTACATACATTACATTACTGATCCTGAGTTACCTCCTGTATTATACTCCAGAGCTGCACTCACTATTCTGCTGGTGCAGTCACTGTGTACATACATTACATTACTGATCCTGAGTTACCTCCTGTATTATACTCCAGAGCTGCACTCACTATTCTGCTGGTGGGGCCGGGCTGTGACACAAGAGCAGGCTTTCTTCTAGTAGACTTTATGTTACTTATTACAGGTGGTTTTCTCTTAATGAGTTGAGCCCTGGAGTTAGATCTGCCTAAATCATTGAGGGGCATTCTCCACTTGAAGATTTTGTCCACTACTTGGACATCCCCTTCTCAATCCCTTTGTTTTCCCCCAGTAAAATAACAACACTTGTTCTCACCTCTGGAGCTTGCGCGGTTGCAGCGTTGTCGGCTCTGGCTCTCCCGGGGATTGCGTGACATTATGTTATGTGATCCCTATGCTCAATCAGGATTGGCTTCAGTTTCCCCTTTTTCAGATGTAATTGACATCTGGATGAGGTGAGAAGGGCCATAGCTTTCACTTCCTCCGGATGTCGGTAGAGTCAAGCTAACTCTGACCGCAGGGATCGCGTAACATAATGTCACACGATCCCCGGGAGAGTCAGAGCTGACACCGCTGTAACGGTGCAAAGCTCCAGATTGGAGTATAAGTATTATTTCACTGGGGGGATAATAAGATTAGGAAGGGGTTGTCTGAGTATCAGACAACTCCTTTAAGGGGACTCTGTCACCAGGTTTTGGCTATTTAATATGAAGACAGTATGCTGTAGGGGTTAACACAGAGAATTCAGCAATTCCTCTCTTGTAAAGGTTTGTGATGCTTATTTGCACTGTTTGTTTTAGTAGCAGGATCTTATCATTGCTGTGACTAGCTTGTGCCATGTTGTTTGACACGCATCCCGCTCTGCTTGGCACCTCACTGTCAATGTACAATGTCTATAGTGAGCCTGTTGTGGGCGGGGGGCAGCTTTTTCAGCTCTGCTGCATTGCTAAATCTAAAAACTTGGATTGTGTCAGAACGGCTGCGCCCAGTAATCCAAGTGATACATCGTTGGATTCAGGGTCTCTTTGCCTACATTATCCTGCTCTCAGGTGAGGTAGCAATAACCTGCTGACAGATTCCCTTTAATATATTGTGTGCATTTTATCACTGGCTTCTCTTCATGGGGTGTTACTCCAGTCACGGACCCCTCTGGAGTAAGTTACGGCACTAACGTGGTGCATTTTTGGTGGGAATTTGCTGGCTGGCTCTGACACATCGCATTTCGTGCCATTTTTCCTACTTTGGCGATGCACCAAAAATTGCAGCATTGTGGCACATCGGAGGGTTTGTTACAGTTGCATCCAGTTTACAGACATGTAATACAGGACAGAGCCTCTTGTCTCTGCTGGAGCCGCCATTCTTCATCTCTGGAGCGGCCAGAGGTCGGCTGTGTCTGCACAAAGTCATATTTCTCCCACTCCAGCCCGAGCTCTGGAAAACCTCTGCCATTATCTGGAGGAATGCAGAAGGCCCCGGCAGATAGGGCAGGAACCGTCCATTCCCAGAGATGAAATCCTCCCAACATCCAGGACATTCCAGGGGCTTCACATCAATCAGAGGAGCATTGGGGGCTCACACCGCCCCCCGCCCAAATATATGGCCTCGATGGAACACAAGACCTGTACTTATGTGTATCATCGCATCTATTAATGCTGCAAACTTGCTACAAAGCGTTGTCCTCACTGTATCACTGCAAACTGGGTCCACGATACCCCAAGATTCAGCAGTGGGGTCTGTAGGGTTCACTGCAAACTGGGTCCACGATCCCCCAAGATTCAGCAGTGGGGTCTGTAGGGTTCACTGCAAACTGGGTCCACGATCCCCCAAGATTCAGCAGTGGGCTCTGTAGGGTTCACTGCAAACTGGGTCCACGATCCCCCAAGATTCAGCAGTGGGGTCTGTAGGGTTCACTGCAAACTGGGTCCACGATCCCCCAAGATTCAGCAGTGGGGTCTATAGGGTTCACTGCAAACTGGGTCCACGATCCCCCAAGATTCAGCAGTGGGCTCTGTAGGGTTCACTGCAAACTGGGTCCACGATCCCCCAAGATTCAGCAGTGGGCTCTGTAGGGTTCACTGCAAACTGGGTCCACGATCCCCCAAGATTCAGCAGTGGGGTCTGTAGGGTTCACTGCAAACTGGGTCCACGATCCCCCAAGATTCAGCAGTGGGCTCTGTAGGGTTCACTGCAAAGTGGGTCCATGATCCCCCAAGATTCAGCAGTGGGCTCTGTAGGGTTCACTGCAAACTGGGTCCACGATCCCCCAAGATTCAGCAGTGGGGTCTGTAGGGTTCACTGCAAACTGGGTCCACGATCCCCCAAGATTCAGCAGTGGGCTCTGTAGGGTTCACTGCAAACTGGGTCCACGATCCCCCAAGATTCAGCAGTGGGCTCTGTAGGGTTCACTGCAAAGTGGGTCCATGATCCCCCAAGATTCAGCAGTGGGGTCTGTAGGGTTCACTGCAAACTGGGTCCACGATGCCCCAAGATTCAGCAGTGGGGTCTGTAGGGTTCACTGCAAACTGGGTCCACGATGCCCCAAGATTCTCAGCAGTGGGCTCTGTAGGGTTCACTGCAAACTGGGTCCACAATACCCCAGGATTCAGCAGTGGGGTCTACGGGGTTCACTGCAAACTGGGTCCATGATACCCCAGGATTCTGCAGTGGGGTCTGTAGGGTTCACTGCAAACTGGGTCCATGATACCTCAAGATTCAGCAGTGGGTTCTGTAGGGTTCAAGGGAAACTGGGTCCACGATACCCCAGGATTCTGCAGTGGGGTCTGCAGTGGGGTCTGTAGGATTCACTGCAAACTGGGTCCACGATACCCCAATATTCTGCAGTGAGGTCTGTAGGTTCCTTGGAGTAGGTCTTACAAGTGGCCGACACTTGATATTGTGCAGGGGTGCAACTTAATATTCATATGTCCAGTGCAAATGTGTCGCCCTGGACTAGCCAGGTCGTCACAGGTACTACAAAACACACACCCCCACCCCGAGACAGGCACACCAGCCAGACACAAAATCCTTGTTGCCTCCCTCCAGGGGCTGATGTCCACACCAGGTGGGGTGGAGCCAGGCGGTTGGCCCCACCCACTGAGGAGTTCACAGTCCTGGAGGCGGGAAAAGGAAAGCAGATCAGTTAGGGAAGTGAAGGAGAGAGGAGTGAAGTGAGGAGTAAACTGACCGTATCCGGGTGTGTGACCCGGGCACTAAGCGCAAGGTTGGCAGACGGTGGTGGCCGTCTGCAGGAGAGGCAGATCAACGCGGAACCGTATTACCGGAGACAGGCGGTGGCCCGCCGGTACCGAACCGGGGAGCGAAGTGAAGCCAGCACACACAGGCAGGGCCTGCGGACCCCGACCAGGCTTGGAGTCGCCATTAGAGGTCAAATCCGTCAGTGACCGGAACCCCAGGGGTTTCCTAGCAGCAAAGACCCGATTGAAGGCAACCGTCCAACCAGCAAAAGGAAATACAGCTACCGCCACAGCTAGAGTTCCAAGGGCCAGAGCCTGCGGGCAAAAGGGCTCCTCCGGCGCATACACACGCTGGGGAGCGGGTTACCGGTGGGAAGCCATCAGGACCGAAGTTACACAAAAGGTGCAGGGAAAGGCAGCCACCACCAACCGTCCGGGAGAAGCCACAGCAGCCGGCTGCGGGACCCGTCCATCCACCCGTTTGGTTTACCAGAGACTTTGCGTACATTTGTGGCTGAGTGAGTACTACCGTGCCGTCCGGCACCGCGCTGCGCAGTCCAAGCGCCCCCTGCACCTTGCCAACCCTGCCTCCCCGTCATCTCACCGGGCCCCAGGACCACCAACCCCTACCCACGGAGGGGAAACCAACATCCCAGCTGCTCCCTACCATCGCTCCCGGGATCCCCATTACCAGCAGCGGTGGTGCCCATCTTGACCACAACTCGTGGGTGGCGTCACGGACCAAATACCCAAACCAAACTACCCCCTTTCACTCACGGGCGAGGAGCGACGCTCGAGTCCCCGGATCCGGCCCACCGCTCGAGCCACCGAGCAGCAGCAGCAGCAGCGCCGGACCCGAGTGTTAGCGAGCGCAGCACAGCGGTGTCCTTCCCCGCCCGCGACACAAGGACTGGCTATAACAAAACATGCGCTACCACCACCCCTCCGCCATTCCTCGGTATTCCCACCATATTCCCTCTTTTCAGTGGAGACGTGATTGCGGCAGCCAATGAGTGGATCCCACTGTTATGTGCTGCCAATCCGGAGAGATTAGACCACCATTGACCCACTTTTACGAGATGATCATGTCCCCCTTAAGCCCTAGCGGAATTCAGTTCTCTCCTTTTGGGGTAACAAGGAGGTGGTCAACTGGCCCTCGTCCTTAAGGAGGCCAAAGGCTTTCTCCAACATCAGACTCCAGGGTCACTAATGGCATTTGTGTTCCTATCAGTGGCCATCGGTAGTGAATGGGCTCATGATACACAGAAGCCCCTCGCTCGTGGTGTATGCACCGGCCACTTGTAGGTGACCCCGACCCTTTGGAGATCAGAGCTTGAATGAGTTTCTTCATGGACATTTGGAGGAAGAATGTCTACCCCTAAAGGTCCGCTAAGCAAGAGACCACCAGTCCCTGTGCTGTGATCCTGAAGATTGGGGTCTTATGTATTATTATGCATTGCTTACACAGCACCATCATATTCCACAGCGCTTTACAGACGTCATCACTGTCCCCATTGGGGCTCACAATCTACATATAAAATCACTTTTATGGGGGAACTGTGGCTGTCTATTCTGGGGCACTGTGGCTGGCACTGTTATACTGGCACTGTGGCTGGCACTGTTATAGGGGCGCTGTGTCTGGCACTGTTATACTGGCACTGTGGCTGGCACTGTTATAGGGGCGCTGTGGCTGGCACTGTTATACTGGCACTGTGGCTGGCACTGTTATAGGGGCGCTGTGGCTGGCACTGTTATACTGGCACTGTGGCTGGCACTGTTATACTGGCACTGTGGCTGTCACTGTTATACTGGCACTGTGGCTGGCACTGTTATAGGGGCGCTGTGGCTGGCACTGTTATACTGGCACTGTGGCTGGCACTGTTATACTGGCACTGTGGCTGGCACTGTTATAGGGGCGCTGTGTCTGGCACTGTTATACTGGCACTGTGGCTGGCACTGTTATAGGGGCACTGTGTCTGGCACTGTTATACTGGCACTGTGGCTGGCACTGTTATAGGGGTGCTGTGGCTGTCACTGTTATAGGGGCGCTGTGGCTGGCACTGTTATACTGGCACTGTGGCTGGCACTGTTATAGGGGCACTGTGTCTGGCACTGTTATAGGGGCGCTGTGGCTGTCACTGTTATACTGGCACTGTGGCTGGCACTGTTATACTGGCACTGTGGCTGGCACTGTTATAGGGGCACTGTGTCTGGCACTGTTATACTGGCACTGTGGCTGGCACTGTTATACTGGCACTGTGGCTGGCACTGTTATAGGGGCACTGTGGCTGGCACTGTTATGGGGGCGCTGTGGCTGTCACTGTTATACTGGCACTGTGGCTGGCACTGTTATACTGGCACTGTGGCTGGCACTGTTATAGGGGCACTGTGTCTGGCACTGTTATACTGGCACTGTGGCTGGCACTGTTATACTGGCACTGTGGCTGGCACTGTTATAGGGGCACTGTGTCTGGCACTGTTATAGGGGCACTGTGGCTGGCACTGTTATAGGGGTGCTGTGGCTGTCACCTTTATGGGGGCACTGTGGCTGTCATCGTTATAGGGCACTGTGGCTGGCACTGTTATAAGGGGACTGTGGCTGTCACTGTTATGGGGACGCTGTGGCTGTCACTGTTATGGGGGCGCTGTGGCTGGCACTGTTATGGGGGCGCTGTGGCTGTCACTGTTACGGGGGCGCTGTGGCTGGCACTGTTATAGGGGCACTGTGTCTGGCACTGTTATAGGGGCACTGTGGCTGGCACTGTTATAGGGGCACTGTGGCTGGCACTGTTATAGGGGCACTGTGTCTGGCACTGTTATAGGGGCACTGTGGCTGGCACTGTTATAGGGGTGCTGTGGCTGTCACCTTTATGGGTGCGCTGTGGCTGTCATCGTTATAGGGTACTGTGTCTGGCACTGTTATAAGGGGGCTGTGGCTGTCACTGTTATGGGGGCGCTGTGGCTGGCACTGTTATGGGGGCGCTGTGGCTGGCACTGTTATGGGGGCGCTGTGGCTGGCACTGTTATGGGGGCGCTGTGGCTGGCACTGTTATGGGGGTGCTGTGGCTGGCACTGTTATGGGGGTGCTGTGGCTGGCACTGTTATGGGGGCACTGTGGCTGGCACTGTTATGGGGGCACTGTGGCTGGCACTGTTATGGGGGCGCTGTGGCTGTCACTGTTATGGGGGCGCTGTGGCTGGCACTGTTATGGGGGTGCTGTGGCTGGCACTGTTATGGGGGTGCTGTGGCTGGCACTGTTATGGGGGTGCTGTGGCTGGCACTGTTATGGGGGCACTGTGGCTGGCACTGTTATGGGGGCACTGTGGCTGGCACTGTTATGGGGGTGCTGTGGCTGGCACTGTTATGGGGGCGCTGTGGCTGTCACTGTTATGGGGGTGCTGTGGCTGGCACTGTTATGGGGGTGCTGTGGCTGGCACTGTTATGGGGGCGCTGTGGCTGTCACTGTTATGGGGGTGCTGTGGCTGGCACTGTTATGGGGGTGCTGTGGCTGGCACTGTTATGGGGGCACTGTGGTTATCTCCGTTATGACAGGGTGCAGTGCTGTATGAGGTGGTGGTCCTGGTGTCTGTGATCTCTTCCTCTGCTTCGCTGCTTTTATTCTATGGGATGTCATTTTTCAGAAATACTTTACATTAAATTGACTTTCCTCTTGTGCCCCCTGATTAGAGGGGCTTCCTCGGGGGACCCCGGCCCTGTCCTGCGGCTCCAGAACAATGCTGTCCCGGTCCAGCGGCTCCAGTACAATGCTGTCCCGGTCCAGCGGCTCCAGTACAATGCTGGCCCGGTCCAGCGGCTCCAGTACAATGCTGGCCCGGTCCTGCGGCTCCAGTACAATGCTGTCCCGGTCCAGCGGCTCCAGTACAATGCTGGCCCGGTCCAGCGGCTCCAGTACAATGCTGGCCCGGTCCTGCGGCTCCAGTACAATGCTGGCCCCCTGCGGCTCCAGTACAATGCTGGCCCAGTCCAGCGGCTCCAGTACAATGCTGGCCCGGTCCTGCGGCTCCAGTACAATGCTGTCCCGGTCCAGCGGCTCCAGAACAATGCTGACCCGGTCCTGCGGCTCCAGAACAATGCTGGCCCGGTCCTGCGGCTCCAGTACAATGCTGGCCCGGTCCTGCGGCTCCAGTACAATGCTGGCCCGGTCCTGCGGCTCCAGTACAATGCTGGCCCGGTCCTGCGGCTCCAGTACAATGCTGACCCGGTCCTGCGGCTCCAGTACAATGCTGGCCCGGTCCTGCGGCTCCAATACAATGCTGCCCGGTCCTGCGGCTCCAGTACAATGCTGACCCGGTCCTGCGGCTCCAGTACAATGCTGGCCCGGTCCAGCGGCTCCAGAACAATGCTGGCCCGGTCCGGTGTGACCTCTTTTTATCTCTGTATTGAATGACGAGGTAGGATCTTGATATTTGTGCCAGTCGTGGGTTTTCCTGCCAGGATCGGCCGCACATGTGAGCAGATGGGGCGAGCGCCGGGCAGCACCGGGAGGCAATGAGCCCGTGAAGATGCCGGTCTGTGATGTCCGCCCACCGCCTGCGGTGTCTTCAGCATCTATGGTCGTCCGTCTTGCCCGATCCTTGCCTCCATCGCTGCATCTTCAGATGAAATTATCGTCGTCTATAAAATAATTCCACAGTGAATGTGTGAAGTCCGGGGGTCCGGGGGGATATAAAGGGGCTGCTATAGATGTAACAATGTCCTCCCACAGCTCCAAGCAATGCACGAGCCCCTGTGTGAGCGCACCAAGAGATATGTCCATCCTGAGCCTCCTGGTTCACTGAGACAGAGCAGTCACAACCAAATGCTAGATGACTTCTACCAGCCATAGCCCTAGAGCCACCAAATATTGTGCCCCCCTCTCTGAGCATTGGGGGCCCGGACTCCACACTCCTCTGCAGCGAATCCTGTCTGCGGGGCCCAGACTCCACACTCCTCTGCAGCGAATCCTGTCTGCGGGGCCCGGACTCCACACTCCTCTGCTCTGCAGCGAATCCTGTCTGCGGGGCCCGGACTCCACACTCCTCTGCAGCGAATCCTGTCTGCGGGGCCCGGACTCCACACTCCTCTGCAGCGAATCCTGTCTGCGGGGCCCGGACTCCACACTCCTCTGCAGCGAATCCTGTCTGCGGGGCCCAGACTCCACACTCCTCTGCAGCGAATCCTGTCTGCGGGGCCCGGACTCCACACTCCTCTGCTCTGCAGCCGATCCTGTCTGCGGGGCCCGGACTCCACACTCCTCTGCTCTGCAGCCGATCCTGTCTGCGGGGCCCGGACTCCACACTCCTCTGCTCTGCAGCCGATCCTGTCTGCGGGGCCCGGACTCCGCACTCCTCTGCTCTGCAGCCGATCCTGTCTGCGGGGCCCGGACTCCGCACTCCTCTGCTCTGCAGCCGATCCTGTCTGCGGGGCCCGGACTCCGCACTCCTCTGCTCTGCAGCCGATCCTGTCTGCGGGGCCCAGACTCCACACTCCTCTGCTCTGCAGCCGATCCTGTCTGCGGGGCCCGGACTCCACACTCCTCTGCTCTGCAGCCGATCCTGTCTGCGGGGCCCGGACTCCACACTCCTCTGCTCTGCAGCCGATCCTGTCTGCGGGGCCCGGACTCTACACTCCTCTGCTCTGCAGCCGATCCTGTCTGCGGGGCCCGGACTCTACACTCCTCTGCTCTGCAGCCGATCCTGTCTGCGGGGCCCGGACTCCACACTCCTCTGCTCTGCAGCCGATCCTGTCTGCGGGGCCCGGACTCCACACTCCTCTGCTCTGCAGCGAATCCGGTCTGCGGGGCCCAGACTCCACACTCCTCTGCTCTGCAGCCGATCCTGTCTGCGGGGCCCGGACTCTACACTCCTCTGCTCTGCAGCGAATCCTGTCTGCGGGGCCCGGACTCTACACTCCTCTGCTCTGCAGCGAATCCTGTCTGCGGGGCCCAGACTCCACACTCCTCTGCTCTGCAGCCGATCCTGTCTGCGGGGCCCAGACTCCACACTCCTCTGCTCTGCAGCCGATCCTGTCTGCGGGGCCCAGACTCCACACTCCTCTGCTCTGCAGCCGATCCTGTCTGCGGGGCCCGGACTCCACACTCCTCTGCTCTGCAGCCGATCCTGTCTGCGGGGCCCGGACTCCACACTCCTCTGCTCTGCAGCCGATCCTGTCTGCGGGGCCCAGACTCCACACTCCTCTGCTCTGCAGCCGATCCTGTCTGCGGGGCCCGGACTCCACACTCCTCTGCTCTGCAGCCGATCCTGTCTGTGGGGCCCGGACTCCACACTCCTCTGCTCTGTAGCAAATCCTGTCTGCGGGGCCCGGATTCCACACTCCTCTGCTCTGCAGCCGATCCTGTCTGCGGGGCCCGGACTCCACACTCCTCTGCTCTGCAGCCGATCCTGTCTGCGGGGCCCGGACTCCACACTCCTCTGCTCTGCAGCCGATCCTGTCTGCGGGGCCCAGACTCTACACTCCTCTGCTCTGCAGCCGATCCTGTCTGCGGGGCCCGGACTCCACACTCCTCTGCTCTGCAGCCGATCCTGTCTGCGGGGCCCGGACTCCACACTCCTCTGCTCTGTAGCAAATCCTGTCTGCGGGGCCCGGACTCCACACTCCTCTGCTCTGCAGCCGATCCTGTCTGCGGGGCCCGGACTCCACACTCCTCTGCTCTGCAGCCGATCCTGTCTGCGGGGCCCAGACTCCACACTCCTCTGCTCTGCAGCCGATCCTGTCTGCGGGGCCCGGACTCCACACTCCTCTGCTCTGCAGCCGATCCTGTCTGCGGGGCCCGGACTCCGCACTCCTCTGCTCTGCAGCCGATCCTGTCTGCGGGGCCCGGACTCCGCACTCCTCTGCTCTGCAGCCGATCCTGTCTGCGGGGCCCGGACTCCGCACTCCTCTGCTCTGCAGCCGATCCTGTCTGCGGGGCCCAGACTCCACACTCCTCTGCTCTGCAGCCGATCCTGTCTGCGGGGCCCGGACTCCACACTCCTCTGCTCTGCAGCCGATCCTGTCTGCGGGGCCCGGACTCCACACTCCTCTGCTCTGCAGCCGATCCTGTCTGCGGGGCCCGGACTCCACACTCCTCTGCTCTGCAGCCGATCCTGTCTGCGGGGCCCAGACTCTACACTCCTCTGCTCTGCAGCCGATCCTGTCTGCGGGGCCCGGACTCCACACTCCTCTGCTCTGCAGCCGATCCTGTCTGCGGGGCCCGGACTCCACACTCCTCTGCTTTGTAGCAAATCCTGTCTGCGGGGCCCGGACTCCACACTCCTCTGCTCTGCAGCCGATCCTGTATGCGGGGCCCGGACTCTACACTCCTCTCAAAATGCACAATTGCTCCTGCCCTGGAGGTAGAAATGGCCCCCTGACCTCTTGGGTCTCTAACCTAAAGCGTCCCCCTGATCTTTTGGTCTCCTGACCTGAATTGACACCCTGACCTCTTGGGCCTCTGACCTTAAGTGGGCTTATGTCCTCAAGTGGCCCCCTGACCTTTTGGGTCCCTGACCTAAAGTGGCCCCCTATCTTCTTGGGCCCCTGATCTGAAGTATCCCCCTGACCTCTTGGGCCCCTGACCTGAAGTGCCACCCTGTCCCCTTTGATTTCTGACCTAAAGTGTCCCCCTGATTTTTTTTCATCCCTGACCTCTTGGCTCCTTGACCTGGAGTATTCCCCTGACCTCTAGCGCCCCTGTGCAGCGGTATCGGTTGCACCAATGATCTGTCCGCCCCTGAAATACTCCATTATCAGCCTGACAGGATTTCAGTGTTGATTCCGCTGAAAAATCCTCATCAGATCCATTAACCCTCTGCCTCCCGGACACGTGACCAGGACTCTGCTACAGAAATCTCGGTCCAGACTTGTCATCATCTCTGCAAATAATCAATGTCATGGAAACGGATAAAGTCTGTGCCCAAAATGCCACCGCGCTGCCCCCTGGATGGTGCCGTGTATCCGACCCGTGTGCACTCACCCTAAGGGTGCTTATACTTATTACACACTTTGTATCGGGGGGTGCAGGTCCTTATGACACACTTTGTATGGGGGGTGCAGATACTTATTACACACTTTGTATGGGGGGTACAGATACTTATTACACACTTTGTATGGGGGGTACAGATACTTTTTACACACTTTGTATGGGGGGTACAGATACTTATTACACACTTTGTATGGGGGGTGCAGATACTTATTACACACTTTGTATGGGGGGTGCAGATACTTATGACACACTTTGTATGGCGGGTGCAGATACTTATTACACACTTTGTATGGGGAGTGCAGATATTTATTACACACTTTGTATGGGGGGTGCAGATACTTATTACACACTTTGTATGGGGGGTGCAGATACTTATGACACACTTTGTATGGCGGGTGCAGATACTTATTACACACTTTGTATGGGGGGGTGCAGATACTTATTACACACTTTGTAGGGGGGGGTGCAGATACTTAATACACACTTTGTATGGGGGGTGCAGATACTTATTGCACACTTTGTATGGGGGGGGTGCAGATACTTATTACACACTTTGTATGGGGGGTGCAGATACTTCTTACATACTTTGTATGGGGGGTGCAGATACTTATTGCACACTTTGTATGGGGGGTTCAGATACTTATTACACACTTTGTATGGGGGGGTGCAGATACTTATCACACACTTTGTATGGGGGGGTGCAGATACTTCTTGCACACTTTGTATGGGGGGTTCAGATACTTATTACACACTTTGTATGGGGGGGTGCAGATACTTATCACACACTTTGTATGGGGGGGTGCAGATACTTCTTGCACACTTTGTAGGTGGGGGTGCAGATACTTATTACACACTTTGTATGGGGGGTGCAGATACTTCTTACACACTTTGTATGGGGGGTGCAGATACTTATTGCACACTTTGTATGGGGGGTTCAGATACTTATTACACACTTTGTATGGGGGGGTGCAGATACCTATTACACACTTTGTATGGGGGGGTGCAGATACTTCTTACACACTTTGTATGGGGGGGTGCAGATACTTATTACACACTTTGTATGGGGGGTGCAGATACTTATTACACACTTTGTATGGGGGGTACAGATACTTTTTACACACTTTGTATGGGGGGTACAGATACTTATTACACACTTTGTATGGGGGGGTGCAGATACTTATTACACACTTTGTATGGGGGGGTGCAGATACTTATTACACACTTTGTATGGGGGGGTGCAGATACTTATGACACACTTTGTATGGCGGGTGCAGATACTTATTACACACTTTGTATGGGGGGTGCAGATACTTATGACACACTTTGTATGGCGGGTGCAGATACTTATTACACACTTTGTATGGGGGGTGCAGATACTTATTACACACTTTGTAGGGGGGGGTGCAGATACTTAATACACACTTTGTATGGGGGGTGCAGATACTTATTGCACACTTTGTATGGGGGGGGTGCAGATACTTATTACACACTTTGTATGGGGGGTGCAGATACTTCTTACATACTTTGTATGGGGGGTGCAGATACTTATTGCACACTTTGTATGGGGGGTTCAGATACTTATTACACACTTTGTATGGGGGGGGTGCAGATACTTATCACACACTTTGTATGGGGGGGTGCAGATACTTCTTGCACACTTTGTATGGGGGGTTCAGATACTTATTACACACTTTGTATGGGGGGGTGCAGATACTTATCACACACTTTGTATGGGGGGGTGCAGATACTTCTTGCACACTTTGTAGGTGGGGGTGCAGATACTTATTACACACTTTGTATGGGGGGTGCAGATACTTCTTACACACTTTGTATGGGGGGTGCAGATACTTATTGCACACTTTGTATGGGGGGTTCAGATACTTATTACACACTTTGTATGGGGGGGTGCAGATACCTATTACACACTTTGTATGGGGGGGTGCAGATACTTCTTACACACTTTGTATGGGGGGGTGCAGATACTTATTACACACTTTGTATGGGGGGTGCAGATACTTATTGCACACTTTGTATGGGGGGTTCAGATACTTATTACACACTTTGTATGGGGGGGTGCAGATACTTATTACACACTTTGTATGGGGGGTGCAGATACTTATTGCACACTTTGTATGGGGGGGTGCAGATAATTATTACACACTTTGTATGGGGGGGTGCAGATACTTATTGCACACTTTGGTGGGGTGCAGATACTTATGTTATTTTGCAATTTCGGATTGTTTCGTCCTGTAATAACTTCGCTTTGCGGCTCCAGCGTTCACATTAATAATCAACAGCGGCAAAAGAGAAAAAGCATTTTCCGTTGGGGAGGGGGGAACTTTCCATCCAGAACACATGTTTCGCGGTGCCTGCTGCTGCTATCTGCGCTCTCCTCCGGGATGGCCTCTGCTTTCTCGGCCTCTGCTGCATCCACCAGGGCATGTGTTGTCAATTTCCAAAATATATTTTTTTTTTTTGCTATTTTTTTTTTATAGAACAAACTGAGACAAGAACCTTCCCTTCCGCCCTCGTCCTCTTGTGTCTTCGTTTCAAAGCAATTTCTGGCTCTCGTTCCCCTTTAGAGAAAGTTTCCTTGGCTGCTGAGCAAGAGTCTCTGGGCAGAACGCCACCGCGGAGGGGCCGAGCCCCGGAGGACGCGAGGACTGCGGCGGGATCTGCTGCCGGAGACCAGCGCTAGCGGACGAGGCTGCGACACCAGAGGGCGAGGAGGTAAGTGACGCAGGCTAACGAGCGGACCACAAGAACCAGCAACACTTAAACATCTGACGTATGGAACTGCACAGAGGTAGCAGAGCTGGAGGTGCGTGCAGTAGTGAGCAGGGTTACCTGCAGTCCTATGCAAAATCACAAATGACACTTTGTGATATCACCATGCATCGTGCTGAATGACAAAACTGTGCAACTCAGCACTGCTACATCTGCTTACTCCAACTAATGAGCTGCTGCATGCAACAAACTCCTCTCTACATCGTCCTAACTTACAACTAAAGGATATTCGTCAGGTGTTGTAAATCACCACAAACTCATCTGCACTAAACGTGATCACGTCTGATCATCTGACAAACTCAGCTCTGCTTGTACACGCTGCACTCTGCTTTATATGTCAAAATTAGCATTACTCTACCAATCCATTTGTGCTTTGTCAAACGCCTCTCTGCTCCAATACAAGCATTAGCTCTGCTACATCTGTCGTGGTAACTTCTCTCTGTTCTAATACAATCTCAGCTCTCCTACATCTGTCGTCTTACCTTCTCTCTGTTCTAGTACTAGCTCAGCTCTGCTACATCTGTCATAGTACCTTCTCTCTGCTGCAATACAGTCTGCGCTCTGCTACTACATCTGTCGTGGTAACTTCTCTGCTCCGATACGAGCTTAGCTCTGCTACATCTGTCATGGTACCTTCTCTCTGCTCCAATACAGTCTGCACTCTGCTACTACATGTGTCGTGGTAACTTCTCTCTACTCCAATACAAGCTCAGCTCTGCTACATCTGTCGTGGTACCTTCTCTCTGTTCCAGTACAAGCTCAGCTCTGCTACATCTGTCGTGGTAACTTCTCTGCTCCGATACGAGCTTAGCTCTGCTACATCTGTCATGGTACCTTCTCTCTGCTCCAATACAAGCTCAGCTCTGCTACATCTGTCGTGGTAACTTCTCTGCTCCGATACGAGCTTAGCTCTGCTACATCTGTCATGGTACCTTCTCTCTGCTCCAGTACAAGCTCAGCTCTGCTACATCTGTCGTGGTAACGTCTCTGCTCCAGTACAAGCTCAGCTCTGCTACATCTGTCGTGGTAACGTCTCTGCTCCAGTACAAGCTCAGCTCTGCTACATCTGTCGTGGTACCTTCTCTCTGCTCCAGTACAAGCTCAGCTCTGCTACATCTGTCGTGGTACCTTCTCTCTTTTCCAGTACAAGCTCAGCTCTGCTACATCTGTCGTGGTACCTTCTCTCTGTTCCAGTACAAGCTCAGCTCTGCTACATCTGTCGTGGTACCTTCTCTCTGTTCCAGTACAAGCTCAGCTCTGCTACATCTGTCGTGGTACCTTCTCTCTGTTCCAGTACAAGCTCAGCTCTGCTACATCTGTCGTGGTACCTTCTCTCTGTTCCAGTACAAGCTCAGCTCTGCTACATCTGTCGTGGTAACGTCTCTGTTCCAGTACAAGCTCAGCTCTGCTACATCTGTCGTGGTACCTTCTCTCTGTTCCAGTACAAGCTCAGCTCTGCTACATCTGTCGTGGTACCTTCTCTCTGTTCCAGTACAAGCTCAGCTCTGCTACATCTGTCGTGGTACCTTCTCTCTGCTCCAGTACAAGCTCAGCTCTGCTACATCTGTCGTGGTACCTTCTCTCTTTTCCAGTACAAGCTCAGCTCTGCTACATCTGTCGTGGTACCTTCTCTCTGTTCCAGTACAAGCTCAGCTCTGCTACATCTGTCGTGGTACCTTCTCTCTGTTCCAGTACAAGCTCAGCTCTGCTACATCTGTCGTGGTACCTTCTCTCTGTTCCAGTACAAGCTCAGCTCTGCTACATCTGTCGTGGTACCTTCTCTCTGTTCCAGTACAAGCTCAGCTCTGCTACATCTGTCGTGGTAACGTCTCTGTTCCAGTACAAGCTCAGCTCTGCTACATCTGTCGTGGTACCTTCTCTCTGTTCCAGTACAAGCTCAGCTCTGCTACATCTGTCGTGGTACCTTCTCTCTGTTCCAGTACAAGCTCAGCTCTGCTACATCTGTCGTGGTACTTTCTCTCTGCTCCAGTACAAGCTCAGCTCTGCTACATCTGTCGTGGTACCTTCTCTCTGTTCCAGTACAAGCTCAGCTCTGCTACATCTGTCGTGGTACCTTCTCTCTGCTCCAGTACAAGCTCAGCTCTGCTACATCTGTCGTGGTACCTTCTCTCTGTTCCAGTACAAGCTCAGCTCTGCTACATCTGTCGTGGTAACGTCTCTGTTCCAGTACAAGCTCAGCTCTGCTACATCTGTCGTGGTACCTTCTCTCTGCTCCAGTACAAGCTCAGCTCTGCTACATCTGTCGTGGTACCTTCTCTCTGTTCCAGTACAAGCTCAGCTCTGCTACATCTGTCGTGGTAACGTCTCTGCTCCAGTACAAGCTCAGCTCTGCTACATCTGTCGTGGTAACGTCTGTACCAGTCCATTCAGACAAATCCTGATCCATACAGATAAAGATGTGACAGGTTGGGACTAATGAAAATAAAACTAAACTGACCTATTGAGATAAACAGTGTGAGGTACAGCAGAGCTGAGTTTGTCATTTTGCCCAATTCATCTTGATATTAGGATGTGTTATCGGTGATTTTACATAGGACTGCTGGCAGTTTTACTATGTAATCTTGTCTTTCGCTCCGTTTGGTTTAATGCTATGTTCGGCTCTGCTACATCTGTATAGAAGTGAGCGATTGTAGCAATATGCGCTGCGGGACGATGCATCTGACGGCTGAGTTCTGTCTGGGGCAGTAAGGGTTAATCGCGGCCGCGCACAGACACGGTTTCCAAGTCTCGCAGGCCGGAGTGTGTGTTTACAGAGATCGCTTGGATTTCAGCCTCTAACTGTTAACCACAAAATTGCTTTATTTGTTTCCTTTAACAGTTTTAAAGTAAATTCACATTATATCGGGAAGATCCCGTGTACGCAGCGCCAGATGTGAGCGCAGCAGCCGCGCACCGAGAACACGCGGGTCCCTGCAATAAGAAGGGCTGTAACCTCAAAGACTAGAAAGGCTTTAAAATAATAGAAAAAAACAATCACTTAAAAAAAAAACACTCAGCTTTCCTAAAATCCCGAATGACAAAGGCCATAACTGAGCCACTAAGAGTCCCAGAAAGTGGGGTGTATCCTAGATTTGTCTCACCCACATTTCCCAGAATCATAGAAACTCTTAAAACTGTTTAAAAACATTTTTTGAAATGTATCATTCGAGATTCCGGTGAAATGTAAAGTTGGATAAATCGGAGCTCAGTGCTGCCCTCTATAAAGAGGACAGGTGCGGGCGGCTACACTCACCTGACCAGGTCAATTAAGAGATTATCACCGCAGATGGAGGAGAATTTTGTGCAGCAATGAACTAGTGGATATCATAAGAATTCAAGTATGTAGGTAAAATAAGAGTTTTTATTAATATTTATAACTGCTAATATTAGAAGAGGGAGTAATAGTTCCTGTAGTACTGATAATATGATGGGGCACCAATTAGATCCTATAAATGCTAATGTTCTTTTCTGCTTGGATTTTAGGCTTCTAATCTTAACATCGTTTTCATAATTTTCCTCATGGCCTCCATCCATCTTGTTTTTGTTCATCTTTTTCACCTTTCTATTCCCCTTGACCTTAAAAAAAAATCTTACTTATATCATTAACACATTTTCCAAAATAGGCTGTAATTCTATTCCAATACCACAATAAGACTTGGCTTATGATGGGGTAAAGATTGCCCCCATATCTGTTCCCTTAAATTGAAAGTTATAAGATTCCTAAACATTGTATATAAGTCTAATAAATATGAGACAGATGGGTAGATAAATTTGAGAGACATACATATGATATAAACACCCTGTGTGTATTTGAAGATATTGTGTATTCTCTTTTACATATATATCTGTGTGTGTTTATCTTCTATGTATCTTATATGCATCTATCTAAGCATCTGATCTATACTCTCCTCTGCTCTCTCTCTGTTTTATCTATGTATCTATCTATGATGGGGTAGATGTTGCTCCCATTACTGTTCCCAAAACTTGAATATAAAATTAATCCTTGACATATAAAGATAGATCGATATAAGATCGATGTGAGATTGATATTCAATGTTTTTCCATCTACTTATCCATCCCATATAAATTTATCTATCTTATCTATCTTTAAAAGGCCTGCATCTATATATGTAATAATCAGGTGACTCAATATTAATAGTTATTACTATCAAAGGAAATGCCATTACCGTATTAATACCAGTATCAGTGATCCTCTGACATAGGATCCAGTCAGACCCTACAAATACAGCTTTTCCTCAATCCTCAGTTTACTTTTTGGATCTTTGACCGTTCAAGGTCAACTGCATGATTTTGATATTGATTTGGTCAATCTTGTTACTACTCACCCTCTTCCTCTTGACCCTGCATAAAAAATGTCATCTACATGTCATATTCATAAGATGTTCTAACATAGTCGTATTATGGGGTAGATGTTGCTCCCATTGCTGTTCCCAAAAATTGAATGTAAAATGTGTGTATATAAATATATATGAGATTGAGAGGTAATGTTTTTCTATCTTATATCTATCTACTTATCTATCGAATATAAATGTATATATCTCTTTAAAGTGCCTGTATCTGTCATTGGAATAATAAGAGTTTGTACAGTTAATTGATCTTACTCAATATTAATAGTTAGAAGTAAAATTATTACAAATTCCATCAAATGCCAGTGGTATTAATACTACTATGTGGCTATGGTTTATTTTGGGTCATTGCTTCCATCTATCTTTTTTCTGCTCATCCTCTTTCCCTTGACCCTGCCTAAAAATGATGTCTATATGTCCTATCTAAAAGATTTCCCAAGAGAGTCTAAGAAAGTGATGCCAAGTAAAATTAATTATTCTACACAAAAATTTAAATCAATTTGCTAGAATGACATGAGATAGACTTATAGTATTTCTATCGCTCTCATTGTTTAGAATAAAAAAATTAAAGCTGCACTTTTTCATATAGATGGGTGCAAAGTCTCCAATATTATCACCAAAGGCCTTTTACATATAGAAAATTCTCAAAAATTGGACAGCACACCAAAGTCAGATTATGAAAAAATGGATTTTAATTAGCCCAGCATGTGGTAATTAAAATCAATTTTTTCATTTTCTAGCTCTGGTGTGCTGCCCCCATTTTTTGAAATTCTTTCATTATATATATTCAGAGTTGTACAGATCCTGGATGAAACTCAAAAATACTAGTTATTATTAATATATTTAGAAATACCACCAGTAATACTAGCAGTACTGTAGTACTACTGTCATGTGGTATCCAGTTACACCCTTTAGATCTAGCTCCTGAATGTTCACTTTACTACTTGAATTCTTTCCTTTCTCAATATTATCCTTATCATTTTTGTCATTGTCTCCATCTATCTTGTTGCTTCTCATACTCTTCTTAATGATCCTGCATAAAATTGAATCTATACACATGTCACAGCCAAAAGATTTTCCAACAGTATTATGAGGGGTAGGTGTTGCGCCCATTGCGGTTCCCTTAAATTGAAAGTAAATGTAATCCTTATACATAAAAAAGAGAAATATCTCTATCAATCTATTTATCTATCTCTCCTGTATTCATAGTTTGTGTAATCAAGTCTATGCAGTCTGTGCATGTGAAAGTTTTCACGTCGCTATAACATTGAAATATTTTCAATATCTATGATCTAGGGCAGGCGAGTTTTCCTACATTTATACATATATTAATGTTTGGGGGTGTAGAGTTTTCCTACTAGTATTTCATGGTTTGCTTTTGAATAGTGGAGGCATTAGTCCTACACCCTGTACATGAATGTAATAATGTAGGCGCTGTCAGTGGCATGCTCTGAATATACCTGGCATCCTTCAGGTTCAGGCTCTTTATGGGACTGCAGTTCCTACATCCTAACAGAAAGTTCTGAATATGTAAAACGACTCTCAGGTCCTCAGTTCACCCCGGCACGGCTCCTACTGATAAAATAAATAATATCAGACAGAAACATCTGAGTTTTCTAAAGAGTTTGGATAAATTAGACGTCCTTCGTTCCGGAGAGTATATTATTTTATACACTAGATTTGTATAAATTCTATTAATAAACACCAGCAGAGCTAAATACCGCGACTGTCTTCAGAGAGAACAATGACATAGCTATGAGCAAGGAACATCGATGAGTGATAAGAGGATACATAGAATATATTCCAATGATAAATATAAGATATGCAGTGTATCATTGGGTGGATACATAGATATTAGATTTGGATGGATAGTAGAGTTCAGCAAAAGAAGAATCCTCAGGACCAGATCCAGCGGCCATGTTAGTAGCCTGTGGTTGTCGGGTCAGAGCCCTGCGGACCTCCTCTTACCTCCTGACATCCCCATGCTCTTTTTTGATTGGTTGGCTGTTATGACATCATCATGGCGGAGTGTCTCACTCATGACGTCACACTACGCCTACTAATCAGGAGAGTCGTTGGGGGGGGTGCCGGCCGGTAAGAGGAGGTCCGCAGGGCTCTGTTCTCGTAGCCACGGGCTCCTGATGAGGCCTTAGGACCGGGATCTTAAGAATTTGCGATTTTTGTGCACCCCTATTGGATAGACTAGTCAGATACCGGACTGATGGAGAGAGATGTCTGATAAGTGGATGATTTCACGTAGCTCCGCATCATTCTCGGCTACATTGTATTTCTCCTTACGTTCGGTCACGTTTCCTTAGTCTTTTGTGACGCTGAGCGCCATGTACTGACCCGTCATCCCTATACCTCGTGCTGTAATCTGGAGCCCCTGCGCTTTTCTCATGTTACAGTCGGTGCTGCGTTGCCAGGATTTAACCCTTCGTCATAAATGGAGAATTCATGAATTACACAACATATAAAGCAGTAATTGGGCAGAAAAGCGCTGCGCTCTGCAGCCATTATCCCGAGCCTGGGAGACATTAGCATCCATCATTTCCTGCATTTTCCTCCCTTCTCATAGATGTTTTCTGACGATTAGGTCACTGGTTTTGTTAAACAAATTCTCAGGCCTTGTTAATTATTCCTCTGGAGGATCCTCCGGAATCCACTGGATCTTATTCTTTATAGGTAAAAGTAAACAAACAAGAAATTCATTTACATCTGTAATAGAAATCTATATCCTTTAATTATCCTCTACCAAAAGGTTTTGAGTGTTTTATTTAATTTGTTCCTAGGAGGTTTGTCTGACAACCACAACGGCTGCGATTATAGATCCCACAGGAGTTGTCACACAGCTACTTAGAGATCTTCATGGTAAATCGGCAGATACATGCAGTGGAGAAAGCACGGGGTGACTGTGATAACGTCTGTGGTTGTTTTTATTCAAATTTACTTAATGAACAAAAAAAATTAATAATCCAGCAATATTTTGTGACCGCCCGTCTCCTCCGTCCTCAGTAGTTGGTGATCGCCCGTCTCCTCCATCCTCAGTATTCAGTGACCGCCCGTCTCCTCCATCCTCAGTATTCAGTGACTGCCCGTCTCCTCCGTCCTCAGTATTCAGTGATCGCCTGTCTCCTCCGTCCTCAGTATTCAGTTACCGCCCGTCTCCTCCGTCCTCAGTATTCAGTGACCGCCTGTCTCCTCCGCCCTCAGTATTCAGTGACTGCCCGTCTCCTCCGTCCTCAGTATTCAGTGACTTCCCGTCTCCTCCGTCCTCAGTATTCAGTGACTTCCCGTCTCCTCCGTCCTCAGTATTCAGTGACCACCCGTCGCCTCCGTCCTCAGTATTCAGTGACCGCCCGTCTCCTCCGTCCTCAGTATTCAGTGACTGCCCGTCTCCTTCGTCCTCAGTATTCAGTGACTGCCCGTCGCCTCCATCACATCTTCTCGTCACTTGTACACAGGTTATGGAGGAGATCACTAGTTTGATCCAAACATCTTGGAGGACTGACCCCAGATCTTCTGTGCATGGGGCTTGTGCGGATCCTTCTGCCTCTTGATCCCAGACAGACAGGATGATGTCAGATCAGGGCTCTGTGGGATCATCACCTCCAGGACTCCTCGTTCTTAATGACATTGGTTGGAAGTTGGGGGTCGTTGTTCAGCTGCAGAATAAATTTGGAGCCAATCAGACTCCTCATGGTATCGCGTGATTGATAAGTGTCTGCCTGAATTTCTCAGCAATGAGGACACCATTAATCCTGACCAAGTCCCCAACTCCATTTTCTGAAATGCAGCCACAAACCTGCCACAACCCTCCACCTGTGTCACTGCTCCTGCGAACCCTCATTATTGTGCCGCTCTCCAGCCCATCAGCAAACAAACTGCTTCTGTAACAGGATCCACACAAGCCCCATGCACAGAAGATCTGGGGTCAGTCCTCCAAGATGTTTGGAACAATCTCCTGCTCCTCCATAACCTGTGTACAAGAGACAATAGAAAGAGATGGAGGCAACAGGCGGTCACTGAGTATGGAGAATGGAGGCGACGGGCGGTCACTGAGTATGGAGGATGGAGGCGACGGGAGGTCACTGACTACGGAGGATGGAGGAGACGGGCGGTCACTAAACATTGTAAAGATTTAGATTTCTATTTTGTTCATTCACTTTTTATTTTGTTACTTGATAAAAATGATATATTATTACTTCTATATATAAAGCTTCTTACTTTGACTAAAAAAAGAACAATATTGTAGGTCACAGATATTAAAGTTATATAACAAATGATATAATAATAGATATCATAGAGGACAACCTGACTGAAAGCCCAGATGATACAATGTCACAGATGATAAAAGCTTCTAATCAGTGATTTCATGATATTACAGATGATATCACAAATGACAACATGATATCATGCTTCATACAGTAAAATGATGTGATATGATGAAATAATATAAATAGAAACAGAATCTCATGATGTCACAGATGATAAAACAATATCACAGAAAATAAAATGAAATCCCAGGTAACAAGACAATACAAATGCCACAGATGATAAAATGATATCCCATGTAACAAGACAATACAAATGCCACAGATGATAAAATGAAATCCAGGTAAAAAGACAATACAAATGCCACAGATGATAAAATGATATCCCATGTAACAAGACAATACAAATGCCACAGATGATAAAATGAAATCCCAGGTAACAAGACAATACAAATGCCACAGATGATAAAATGATATCCCATGTAACAAGACAATACAAATGCCACAGATGATAAAATGATATCCCAGGTAACAAGACAATACAAATGCCACAAATGATAAAATGATATCCCATGTAACAAGACAATACAAATGCCACAGATGATAAAATGAAATCCAGGTAAAAAGACAATACAAATGCCACAGATGATAAAATGATATCCCATGTAACAAGACAATACAAATGCCACAGATGATAAAATGATATCCCAGGTAACAAGACAATACAAATGCCACAGATGATAAAATGATGTCATAAATGGTATAAAAACAATACCACCTCTTTACGGTGACAGATCATTGAATATTATTACTTTTCTTTTATACTTTGGACCAGTTTCATCAATTGTCTGAGCCATCTGCCACGTCAGGAGGATCGGTCACAGCAACCTGTGTTTCATTTTCTCCCATGATACAATCTGTGGCGTCATCTTATCTCCTGTGAGATCACGATGTTACAGATGGATGAAATCCTGTAGCGGATCTGAATTCTTTGGGAGCAACTTGGGAATTGTATAATTTGAGGCTAATGCATGGAAATGTATCTGTAATTTAGGGGAAAATGCTGTTTGTAGCACGGAGGAGATGATGCATCGTTTTCTTACGTTAGTTGGGTTCTGCATGAGAAAGGCCTGATAACTGGAACATAACAAGGGCTGTGGAGTAAATGGAAGCAGACAGTGCGGAGCATTGCTGGAGCGCCAGGGTTGTTACACATCTGCAAGCGTTTTAGCCAGGCACTGGTTATTAGGGCAAGGGAAGCTCGGGACCAGGGAATATTGTAACTGAAATCCTTATTAATGAGTAGGAAAAATATTTAAGATAATTTTACACACTTGGGTCATCTTAAAGATTTGATTAAGCCATTCCTTAACTATATGTGACCTTAGAAAAGCTGGGTGACAACTATATGTTACGCCATATATATAGCTGCCGTATCCCCCTAACTGGCTGCACAAGTTTCCTATGTGGTTCCTCAGTAATCCTTCCCCCACTTGCTTGTCTAGTGGGTGGGTACAGTATGAAAGTTATAGAGTAAAGACAGCCAGGTATCTTTAGCAGCACAGAGTATTTCAGGATATGGCTGCCTTTATTACATCCTGAAAGTTACGGGTATCCTCAGCAGCACAGAGTGTTTCAGGGAATCAGAGTTTATTTCATGGGTGATCAGATACATTAAGTGGTAAAAGTAGCAGAGTACCCTCAGCAGCACGGATTATTTTAGGATATGACTTACTTGATCTTGTGAGTGATTACAACCTGAAAGTCACATGTTAAAAGGTGACGGGTGTCCTCAGCAGCACAGAGTATTCAAGGATATGGCTGAATTGATTACATCCTGATATTTATGGGTGTCCTCATCAGCACAGAGTTTTTCAGAGAGTTGGAGAGTTTATTTGAAAGTTACAGGTGTCCTCAGCAGCACAGAGTGTTTCAGGATATGGCTTGATTCATTATATTCTGTAGGTTACAGGTGTCCTCTGCAGCACAGAGTGTTTCAGGGTATGGCTTGATTCATTATATTCTGTAGGTTACAGGTGTCCTCTGCAGCACAGAGTGTTTCAGGATATGGCTTGATTCATTACATTCTGTAGGTTACAGGTGTCCTCTGCAGCGCAGAGTGTTTCAGGGTATGGCTTGATTCATTATATTCTGTAGGTTACAGGTGTCCTCTGCAGCACAGAGTGTTTCAGGATATGGCTTGATTCATTACATTCTGTAGGTTACAGGTGTCCTCTGCAGCACAGAGTGTTTCAGGATATGGCTTGATTCATTACATTCTGTAGGTTACAGGTGTCCTCTGCAGCACAGAGTGTTTCAGGGAGTCGGAGAGTTTATTTGAAAGTTACGGGTGTCTTCAACAGCACAGAGTATTTCAGGATATGGCTGAATTGATTACATCCTGATATTTATGGGTGTCCTCAGCAGCACAGAGTTTTTCAGGGAGTTGGAGAGTTTATTTGAAAGTTACTGGTGTCCTCAGCAACACAGTGTTTCAGGATATGGCTTGATTCATTACATTCTGTAGGTTACAGGTGTCCTCTGCAGCACAGAGTGTTTCAGGATATGGCTTGATTCATTACATTCTGTAGGTTACAAGTGTCCTCTGCAGCACAGAGTGTTTCAGGGAGTCGGAGAGTTTATTTGAAAGTTACGGGTGTCTTCAACAGCACAGAGTATTTCAGGATATGGCTGAATTGATTACATCCTGATATTTATGGGTGTCCTCAGCAGCACAGAGTTTTTCAGGGAGTTGGAGAGTTTATTTGAAAGTTACTGGTGTCCTCAGCAACACAGTGTTTCAGGATATGGCTTGATTGATTACATCCTAAAAGTTACGGGTGTCCTCAGCAGCACAGAGTGTTTCAGGATATGGCTCAATTAATTATATTCTGAAAATTACAGGTGTCCTCAGCAGCACCGAGTGTTTCAGGGAGTTGGAGAGTTTATTTGATAGTTACGAGTGTCCTCAGCAGCACAGAGTGTTTCAGGGAATCGGAGAGTTTATTTGAAAGTTACAGGTGTCCTCAGCAGCGCAGAGTGTTTCAGGATATGGCTCAATTAATTATATTCTGAAAATTACAGGTGTCCTCAGCAGCACAGAGTGTTTCAGGGAGTTGGGGAGTTTATTTCATGGGTGATCACATACATTACATCAAAGTAGCAGATTATTTTTGGATACAGATGAGCTGCTCTTGATTTTGTGGCTGATCATTTACTAAAAGTTACGTGATAAAAGATCAGCACAGAGTATTTTAGAAAAAAGGGAGTGTGCCGCTCTTTTGGGAGGTAACAAAATAAAAGTTATGGAGTTTAAGAGTTTGTTAGCAAAGAGTAGGGTTTCGATGGAGGGTTTGTCGGTAGTCTGTAACCATGGAGACACATAGGCAAGAACAGGAGCTGTGCACACAAAACGGTAGTGTCTTTTCTAACATGACTTAGATTTACTTTATTGTTTCATAGTTTCATAGTTTCATAGTTTCATAGTTTTTAAGGTTGAAGGGAGACTCTAAGTCCATCTAGTTCAACCCGTAGCCTAACATGTTGATCCAGAGGAAGGCAAAAAAACCCCAATGTGTCAAATAAGCTCCAATGGGGAAAAAAATTCCTTCCTGACTCCACATACGGCAATCAGACTAGTTCCCTGGATCAACACCCTGTCATAAAATCCAATATACATAACTGGTAATATTATATTTTTCAATTAATGCGATCAGGCTCTGCTTAAATTTTACTTGTGAATCCCTCAATACAACATCATACGGCAGAGAGCTCCATAGTCTCACTGCTCGTACAGTAAAGAGTCCTCATCTGTGATTATGATTAAACATTCTTTCCTCAAGACGTAGCGGATGCCCCCGTGTTCCAGTCGCAGGCCTAGGTGTAAAGAGATCTTTGGAAAGGTCTCTGTACTGTCCCCTCATATATTTATACATTGTGATTAGATCCCCCTAAGCCTTTGTTTTTCCTAACTAACTAACCCCAAGTTTAATAACCTGTCTTGGTATTGCAGCCCACCCATTCCTCTAATAATCTTGGTCGCTCTTCTATCTACCTGTAAGATTATGCTATTTATAACCTTCTATACTTTTGCTAACAAGAAATGCATCCATTCCTCTCTTAAATTCATTCAGTGAGTTGGCCATCACCACTTCCTCAGGAAGAGAGTTCCAGAGCCTCACTGCTCTTACCGTGAAGAACCCTCTTCTATGCTGATGTAGGAATTTTCTTTCCTCCAATCGAAAAGAATGCCCCCTTGTTCTTGTCATAGTCCTTGGTACAAACAGATCATGGGAGAGATCTCTATATGGCCCTCTGATATATTTGTACATATTTATTAGGTCTCCCCTAAGTCTTCTCTTTTCTAGAGTAAATAGACCTAATTTTGATAACCTTTCCGTGTATTGTAATGCACCCATTCCATTTATTATTTTAGTAGCCCGCCTCTGAACCCTTTCAAGTTCAGTAATGTCTTTCTTCAGCACCGGCGCCCAAAATTGCACACAATACTCCAAGTGTGGTCTGACTAGTGATTTGTACAGAGGGAGAATGATGTTTTCATCTCGTGCCCCCAGACCTCTTCTAATGCATCCCATCACCCTATTTGCTTTGGTGGCTGCTGCCTGACACTGGGCACTCCAATTTAGATTCTTATTCACTAAGATGCCTAAGTCTTTTTCAATGTCTGATTTCCCCAGCAGTTTCCCATTTAGTAAGTAATCGTAGCATCTGTTTCTCCTTCCCATGTGCATAACCTTACACTTATCTGTGTTAAACCTCATTTGCCATTTTTCAGCCCAATTCTCCAATTTACTCAAGTCCATCTGTAGTTGCAAACTGTCCTCCTTTGTATTAACTACCTTACATAGTTTTGTATCATCTGCAAATACTGATATTTTACTCTGTAAACCATCCACCAGATCATTAATAAATATATTAAATAGTAGGGGGCCCAATACAGACCCCTGTGGCACCCCACTAGTAACCCTGGCCCAATCTGAGTATGCACCATTAATAACCACTCTTTGTTTTCTACCACTAAGCCAGCTACCTACCCATCTACACACATTTTCCCCGAGCCCAAGCTTTCTCATTTTACTTAGCAGTCTTTTATGTGGGACAGTGTCAAATGCTTTACCGAAGTCGAGATAAATGACATCCAATGATTCTCCTCGGTCCATGTGAGAGCTTACATCCTCATAGAAGCTGATCAGGTTAGTTTGACAGGAGCGATCCTTCATAAATCCATGTTGATATGGAGTTAAACAGTTATTAACATTGAGAAATTCCATAATAGTATCCCTTAAAAACCCTTCAAACATTTTACCCACAACAGATGTTAAGCTTACCGGCCTATAGTTTCCAGGTTCCCTTTTGCACCCTTTTTTGAATATTGGTACCACATTTGCTAGCCGCCAATCCAGTGGAACAGACCCAGTTTCTATAGAGTCTTTAAATAAAAGGAATAGAGGCCTGTCTATCACATTACTTAACTCCCTTAATACCCGAGGGTGAATGCCATCAGGGCCTGGTGATTTGTCAATTTTAATGTTACTAAGTCGGTTCTGCACTTCTTCCTGGGTTAGGCAGGTCATACTTAACGGGGCATTTACATGATCACTCTGCATTTCCCCTGGCATATGCTTTTCCTGTGTGAACACAGTTGAGAAAAAAGTATTTAAAACATTTGCTTTTCCCACATCGCTTTCTATGATTTTACCCTCATTATTCTTTAAAGGGCCAACACCATCAATTTTAATCTTTTTTCTGTTTATATAATTAAAGAATAGTTTGGGATTTGTTTTGCTTTCCTTAGCAATGAGTCTCTCAGTTTCTACTTTTGCTAAATATATTTGTTTTTTACACATTTTATTTTTTTCTCTATATATTTTTAATGCTTCCTCGCTGCCTTCTTGTTTTAGCTTTTTAAATGCCTTTTTCTTATTATTCATTGCCCCTTTTACATCCTTATTAAGCCACATTGGTTTTCTCCTGTTCCTAGCCCTTTTATTTCTGTATGGTATGGCTAGCTCGCAGTGGGTGTTTAATACCGATTTAAAAATTTCCCACTTATTTTCTGTGCTCCCATTTTTGAGGACATTGTCCCAATCAATTTGGCGAAGGTCTTCTCTAAGCTGATCAGACTTTGCTTTCCTGAAATTCAGCGTTTTTGTAACCCCCCTCCAAGGCACCTTACTAAAGGACAAGTGGAATTGTATTATATTGTGGTCACTATTCCCTAGGTGCCCATCCACTCGTACGTCTGTTATTCTATCTGGCCTGTTGCTTAAAATTAAGTCCAGAAGGGCTGCCCCTCTAGTTGGGCCCGGCACAAGTTGGGACAGATAATTATCCTTAGTTACTGACAGAAACCGGTTTCCTTTCTGAGATACACAGGTTTCAGTTTCCCAGTCTATATCGGGGTAATTGAAGTCCCCCATAATAATCACCTCATTGTGATTTGCTGCTTTGTCTATTTGTTTCAATAATACATTTTCAGTGGTTTCTGTTATATTTGGTGGCTTATAACAAACCCCTATGAGGATTTTATTAGTTTTCCCTCCTTGTATCTCCACCCATAGAGACTCCACCTCTTCATTTCCCTCTTGAATATCTTCTCTTAGTCTGGGCTTTAAACTGGACTTTATATATAGACAGACTCCACCCCCTTTCCTTTTTTTACGATCCCTCCTAAACAATTCATATCCTTGCAGGTTAGCCGCCCAGTCATAACTATCATCTAACCATGTCTCAGTTATTCCTACTATGTCGTATTTCTCCTCATACATTACCAGCTCCAGTTCCTCCATCTTATTGGACAGGCTTCTTGCATTGGTCAGCATGCAGGAAAGAAGTTTTGCTCCCCTTTTCTCAGCTTCCTTCTTAGTACCCTGTCTTGGGTCCTCTTTACGGCATCTAGTATCCTTGATTAGTTTGTCCTTCTGCTGCATGTTCTTGTCTGCTGTTTTTTCTCCCATCCCCTCTTCTTCTAGTTTAAAGCCCTCCTGATGAGTGTGGCAAGCCTTCTGGCGAACGTGTGTTTCCCAGGTTTTGTGAGGTGTATCCCGTCTCTTGCGAGAAGTCCATCGTAGAGGTAATTCACTCCATGGTCTAAGAATCCAAATCCTTGCTGCCTGCACCACTGTCGTAGCCAGTTGTTCAAATCTAGTATCCTATTCCATCTTCTGACACCATGGCCATCGACTGGGAGGATTGATGAGAAAACAACCTGTACGTTCCGTTCCTTTATTTTCTTCCCCAGAATTTCAAAGTCTTCACAAATAGTTGGCAGATCATTTCTTGCCGTGTCGTTTGTTCCTACATGTATCAATAGGAACGGGTATTCGTCCTTGGATCCGAGGATAGTTGGTATCCTGTTGGCCACATCCTTGATTTTTGCTCCAGGGAGGCAGCATACTTCTCGTGCGGTCATGTCCGGCCTGCAGATAGTTGCCTCCGTGCCTCTTAGTAGTGAGTCGCCCATAACTACCACTCTTCTTTTCTTTCTGGACGCACTGCTTGTTGCTCCTGAGTGCTTTTGAGTGTCTTTTGTTTCTGCTTTTGTTGACAAAGTAACTTCTTTTGATGATACTGTGTCTTCTCCTGTAGAGACGGTATCATCCTGAGCTGTGCCATTTTCGTTCTCCAGCATGAGGGCTTCATATTGGTTGCTAAGCTGTGTGGGTGGTGCCGACCACTTGATCCGCTGGCTTCTTTTGGTCACATGTGTCCACTTTTCAGCCTCTGTATGTGTTCTGAAGCTTTTCTCACTTTCCATATCCTGAATTGTTGCTTCTGCCTCGTCCAAGAAGTCCTCATGTTCTTTAATTAGCTTCAAAGTTGCTATTCTTTCTTCCAGTCCCCGCACCTTTTCCTCTAAGAGGGCAACAAGTTTGCACTTTTGACAGGTGAAGTTGAATTTCTTGTGCGGCAGATCCGTAAACATGTAGCATGTGTTGCAGGTGACCATGTGGATTTTCTTCTCTTCCATAATGCTGATGTAGCGTATGACAGGCGAAAGTCGCGCGCCGTCAGGTTTTGCGATGTCCTCAAACAGCGAGACCCGGCAAGTCCCAGCAATCGATCAGCTTACGGCGACTCTTCTCTTCTTAAACAGCTACAGTTATCACCACTATGAGATTGTGTTAAAACTATGCCACACTTATCTTCAGTCGCCTCCCTTTACTTCAGTACCTCGCACTCTCAGCACCTCGCTAGCTCTGGCTGGTTTATATAGTTCTACAAGGACTACTAGAAGCTGCTAGAAGCTTCTAGAAACAGGTGTGGCTAAAACTACTGACTAAATCACTAGACACACTTTTTTTTTTTTTTTTTTTTTTTTGCTTTTTCACAGTACCCCAGACAAACACAGACAACAAATCCCTAATGAAATTAAACAGTTACAGTTATCACCACTATGAGATTGTGTTAAAACTATGCCACACTTATCTTCAGTCGCCTCCCTTTACTTCAGTACCTCGCACTCTCAGCACCTCGCTAGCTCTGGCACGTTCATTCGTTCGTCCCCTTAAGGTATTGCTGCGGCCGACACTCGAGGTTGAGGTTGTTTCCAGATTCTGAACAATTAACAGCGTGGCCTCGGGCGAGGAGGTGTCTGCAGCCGACCTGCGTCCATGGCTTATTTCATCCTCCGGGAGGAAGAGTTAACGTCCCTGGTGTGAGATGGTGCCCAGTGCCAACAGGACCCCGGCTGTTTACAGTAACCGTGTGAGGCTCCGGCCTATAAAAGGCAATGTGGACCTGCGCCGGGTGCGGGAATGTAAACGCTGCGGAGATTATTACTCCTATCATATACGTTCAGGAACTGAACAGACCCCGAACCGAGAAACAAACCTGTCCCAGGGCACACCAGCCGGATTTACGGCTCCTAGGCACATAACACTTACCACACTATATTTTAGCTCTATTTTTTTTCTCCAAACATTATAATGGCCCCTACATAGCCCTCCAAATGGTATAATGGCCCCTACATAGCTCTCCAAACAGTATAATGGCCCCTACATAGCCCTCCAAACAGTATAATGGCCCCTACATAGCCCTCCAAACAGTATAATGGCCCCTACATAGCCCTCCAAACAGTATAATGGCCCCTACATAGCCCTCCAAACAGTATAATGGCCCCTACATAGCCCTCCAAACAGTATAATGGCCCCTACATAGCTCTCCAAACAGTATAATGGCCCCTACATAGCCCTCCAAATGGTATAATGGCCCCTACATAGCCCTCCAAACAGTATAATGGCCCCTACATAGCCCTCCAAACAGTATAATGGCCCCTACATAGCCCTCCAAATGGTATAATGGCCCCTACATAGCTCTCCAAACAGTATAATGGCCCCTACATAGCCCTCCAAACAGTATAATGGCCCCTACATAGCCCTCCAAACAGTATAATGGCCCCTACATAGCCCTCCAAACAGTATAATGGCCCCTACATAGCCCTCCAAACAGTATAATGGCCCCTACATAGCTCTCCAAACAGTATAATGGCCCCTACATAGCCCTCCAAATGGTATAATGGCCCCTACATAGCCCTCCAAACAGTATAATGGCCCCTACATAGCTCTCCAAACAGTATAATGGCCCCTACATAGCCCTCCAAACAGTATAATGGCCCCTACATAGCCCTCCAAATGGTATAATGGCCCCTACATAGCCCTCCAAACAGTATAATGGCCCCTACATAGCTCTCCAAACAGTATAATGGCCCCTACATAGCCCTCCAAACAGTATAATGGCCCCTACATAGCCCTCCAAACAGTATAATGGCCCCTACATAGCCCTCCAAACAGTATAATGGCCCCTACATAGCCCTCCAAACAGTATAATGGCCCCTACATAGCTCTCCAAACAGTATAATGGCCCCTACATAGCCCTCCAAATGGTATAATGGCCCCTACATAGCCCTCCAAACAGTATAATGGCCCCTACATAGCTCTCCAAACAGTATAATGGCCCCTACATAGCCCTCCAAATGGTATAATGGCCCCTACATAGCTCTCCAAACAGTATAATGGCCCCTACATAGCCCTCCAAACAGTATAATGGCCCCTACATAGCCCTCCAAACAGTATAATGGCCCCTACATAGCCCTCCAAACAGTATAATGGCCCCTACATAGCCCTCCAAACAGTATAATGGCCCCTACATAGCTCTCCAAACAGTATAATGGCCCCTACATAGCCCTCCAAATGGTATAATGGCCCCTACATAGCCCTCCAAACAGTATAATGGCCCCTACATAGCTCTCCAAACAGTATAATGGCCCCTACATAGCCCTCCAAATGGTATAATGGCCCCTACATAGCTCTCCAAACAGTATAATGGCCCCTACATAGCCCTCCAAACAGTATAATGGCCCCTACATAGCCCTCCAAACAGTATAATGGCCCCTACATAGCTCTCCAAACAGTATAATGGCCCCTACATAGCCCTCCAAATGGTATAATGGCCCCTACATAGGCCTCCAAACAATATAATGGCCCCTATATAGCCCTCCAAACAGTATATTGGCCCCTACATAGCCCTCCAAACAGTATAATGGCCCCTACATAGCCCTACAAACAGTATAATGGCCCCTATATAGCCCTCCAAACAAAATAATGTCCCCTACATAGCCCTCCTAACAGTATAATGGCCCCTACATAGCCCTACAAACAGTATAATGGCCCCTACATAGCCCTCCAAACAGTATAATGGCCCCTGCATAGCCCTACAAACAGTATAATGGCCCCTACATAGCCCTCTAAACAGTATAATGGCCCCTGCATAGCCCTCCAAACAGTATAATGGCCCCTACATAGCCCTCCAAACAATATAATGGCCCCTACATAGCCCTCCAAACAGTATATTGGCCCCTACATAGCCCTCCAAACAGTATAATGGCCCCTACATAGCCCTACAAACAGTATAATGGCCCCTATATAGCCCTCCAAACAATATAATGTCCCCTACATAGCCCTCCTAACAGTATAATGGCCCCTACATAGCCCTACAAACAGTATAATGGCCCCTACATAGCCCTCCAAACAGTATAATGGCCCCTACATAGCCCTCCAAACAGTATAATGGCCCCTGCATAGCCCTCAAAATGGTATAATGGCCCCTACATAGCCCTCCAAACAGTATAATGGCTCCTACATAGCCCTCCAAACAGTATAATGGCCCCTACATAGCCCTCCTAACAGTATAATGGCCCCTATATAGCCCTCCAAACAATATAATGTCCCCTACATAGCCCTCCTAACAGTATAATGGCCCCTACATAGCCCTCCAAACAGTATAATGGCCCCTACATAGCCCTACAAACAGTATAATGGCCCCTACATAGCCCTCCAAACAGTATAATGGCCCCTACATAGCCCTCCAAATGGTATAATGGCCCCTACATAGCCCTCCAAACAGTATAATGGCCCCTACATAGCTCTCCAAACAGTATAATGGCCCCTACATAGCCCTCCAAACAGTATAATGGCCCCTACATAGCCCTCCAAACAGTATAATGGCCCCTACATAGCCCTCCAAACAGTATAATGGCCCCTACATAGCCCTCCAAACAGTATAATGGCCCCTACATAGCTCTCCAAACAGTATAATGGCCCCTACATAGCCCTCCAAATGGTATAATGGCCCCTACATAGCCCTCCAAACAGTATAATGGCCCCTACATAGCTCTCCAAACAGTATAATGGCCCCTACATAGCCCTCCAAATGGTATAATGGCCCCTACATAGCTCTCCAAACAGTATAATGGCCCCTACATAGCCCTCCAAACAGTATAATGGCCCCTACATAGCCCTCCAAACAGTATAATGGCCCCTACATAGCCCTCCAAACAGTATAATGGCCCCTACATAGCCCTCCAAACAGTATAATGGCCCCTACATAGCTCTCCAAACAGTATAATGGCCCCTACATAGCCCTCCAAATGGTATAATGGCCCCTACATAGCCCTCCAAACAGTATAATGGCCCCTACATAGCTCTCCAAACAGTATAATGGCCCCTACATAGCCCTCCAAATGGTATAATGGCCCCTACATAGCTCTCCAAACAGTATAATGGCCCCTACATAGCCCTCCAAACAGTATAATGGCCCCTACATAGCCCTCCAAACAGTATAATGGCCCCTACATAGCTCTCCAAACAGTATAATGGCCCCTACATAGCCCTCCAAATGGTATAATGGCCCCTACATAGGCCTCCAAACAATATAATGGCCCCTATATAGCCCTCCAAACAGTATATTGGCCCCTACATAGCCCTCCAAACAGTATAATGGCCCCTACATAGCCCTACAAACAGTATAATGGCCCCTATATAGCCCTCCAAACAAAATAATGTCCCCTACATAGCCCTCCTAACAGTATAATGGCCCCTACATAGCCCTACAAACAGTATAATGGCCCCTACATAGCCCTCCAAACAGTATAATGGCCCCTGCATAGCCCTACAAACAGTATAATGGCCCCTACATAGCCCTCTAAACAGTATAATGGCCCCTGCATAGCCCTCCAAACAGTATAATGGCCCCTACATAGCCCTCCAAACAATATAATGGCCCCTACATAGCCCTCCAAACAGTATATTGGCCCCTACATAGCCCTCCAAACAGTATAATGGCCCCTACATAGCCCTACAAACAGTATAATGGCCCCTATATAGCCCTCCAAACAATATAATGTCCCCTACATAGCCCTCCTAACAGTATAATGGCCCCTACATAGCCCTACAAACAGTATAATGGCCCCTACATAGCCCTCCAAACAGTATAATGGCCCCTACATAGCCCTCCAAACAGTATAATGGCCCCTGCATAGCCCTCAAAATGGTATAATGGCCCCTACATAGCCCTCCAAACAGTATAATGGCTCCTACATAGCCCTCCAAACAGTATAATGGCCCCTACATAGCCCTCCTAACAGTATAATGGCCCCTACATAGCCCTACAAACAGTATAATGGCCCCTACATAGCCCTCCAAACAGTATAATGGCTCCTACATAGCCCTCCAAACAGTATAATGGCCCCTGCATAGCCCTCAAAATGGTATAATGACCCCTACATAGCCCTACAAACAGTATAACGGCCCCTACATAGCCCTCCTAACAGTATAATGGCCCCTACATAGCCCTCCATCCTCAGTAAAAATGCATTTTGTACGGAGTTTGGAGGAGCCGCTCGTTTTATCGGTTTTGATCAGTTATTTATATTCTTCGTCTTTCGTTGTTTATTGGAAACAGCAGAAAGTTTCTGAATTTTACTAATAAACCACATTTCCAGTGTGGTACAGGGCGGATAATTTAGATTTTAACTGTTTATACCCCGACCTCCACACTGAGGATTGTTGGTGCCACCACTTCACCAAACGTATAGGGGAAATGCTCTGTCAGTTGATCCCCAGAGATAATATATACATTTCTGCAGAGCATTACTACATTGTATACATGAGAAGCATAAAGCATTGCAGCCGCCTAATGTCTGCAGAGCATTCCCACATTTTACTGTATGTAAACAGCTGCAGAGCATCACAGTGTCGTGTATGTCAGCTGCAGAGCATTGCGACATCCTGATACATGTACCGTATGGGTGAGTGCAGAACATTCCCACATCTTCCTGTATATGAGGCCTTGCAGAGGCGCAGGATAAGAGGCGTATGGACGTCTGCACTGCATTCTCCCATCCTGACCTCTGTGACATGGGAACATCTGCAGAGCATTGCAACCCCTAACGCATGTATGTGTGCAGAGCGTTCCCATGTTTCTATCCACTGTGTGTCTGCAGAGCATTGCAACCCATAACGCATGTATGTCTGCAGAGCGTTCCCATGTTTGTATCCAGTGTGTGTCTGCAGAGCATTGCAACCTATAACGCATGAATATCTGCAGAGCGTTCCCATGTTTGTATCCACTGTGTGTCTGCAGAGCATTGCAACCCATAACGCATTTATGTCTGCAGAGTGTTCCCATGTTTGTATCCAGTGTGTGTCTGCAGAGCATTGCAACCTATAACACATGATTGCAACCTATAACGCATTTATGTCTGCAGAGTGTTCCCATGTTTGTATCCAGTGTGTGTCTGCAGAGCATTGCAACCTATAACACATGATTGCAACCTATAACGCATTTATGTCTGCAGAGTGTTCCCATGTTTGTATCCAGTGTGTGTCTGCAGAGCATTGCAACCTATAACGCATGAATATCTGCAGAGTGTTCCCATGTTTGTATCCAGTTTGTATCTGCAGAGCATTGCAACCCGTAATGCATGTATGTCTGCAGAGCGCTCCCATATTTGTATCCAGTGTATGTCTGCAGAGCATTGCAACCGATAATGCATGTATGTCTGCAGAGCGCTCCCATGTTTGTATCCAGTGTGTATCTGCAGAGCATTGCAACCTGTAATACACGTATGTCTACAGAGCGTTCCCATGTTTGTATCCAGTATGTGGCTGCAGAGCGTTCCCATGTTTGTATCCAATGTGTGTCTGCAGAGCATTGCAACCTGTAATGCATGTATGTCTGCAGAGCGTTCCCATGTTTGTATCCAGTGTGTATCTGCAGAGCATTGCAACCCATAACGCATGTATATCTGCAGAGCGTTCCCATGTTTGTATCCAGTGTGTATCTGCAGAGCATTGCAACCTATAATGCATGTGTGTGTGCAGAGCACTCCCATGTTTGTATCCAGTGTGTGTCTGCAGAGCATTGCAACCTATAACGCATGTATGTGTGCAGAGCGCTCCCATGTTGGTATCCAGTGTGTGTCTGCAGAGCATTGCAACCTATAATGCATGTATGTGTGCAGAGCGCTCCCATGTTGGTATCCAGTGTGTGTCTGCAGAGTGTTCCCATGTTTGTCTCCAGTGTGTGTCTGCAGAGCATTGCAACCTATAACGCATGTATGTGTGCAGAGCGCTCCCATGTTGGTATCCAGTGTGTGTCTGCAGAGCATTGCAACCTATAACGCATGTATGTGTGCAGAGCGCTCCCATGTTTGTCTCCAGTGTGTATCTGCAGAGCATTGCAACCTATAACGCATGTATGTGTGCAGAGCGTTCCCATGTTTGTCTCCAGTGTGTGTCTGCAGAGCATTGCAACCTATAACGCATGTATGTGTGCAGAGCGCTCCCATGTTTGTATCCAGTGTGTCTGCAGAGCATTGCAACCTATAACGCATGTATGTGTGCAGAGCGCTCCCATGTTTGTATCCAGTGTGTCTGCAGAGCATTGCAACCTATAATGCATGTATGTGTGCAGAGCGCTCCCATGTTGGTATCCAGTGTGTATCTGCAGAGCGCTCCCATGTTTGTATCCAGTGTGTGTCTGCAGAGCATTGCAACCTATAATGCATGTATGTCTGCAGAGCGTTCCCATGTTTGTCTCCAGTGTGTGTCTGCAGAGCATTGCAACCTATAACGCATGTATGTGTGCAGAGCGCTCCCATGTTTGTATCCAGTGTGTCTGCAGAGCATTGCAACCTATAACGCATGTATGTGTGCAGAGCGCTCCCATGTTTGTATCCAGTGTGTCTGCAGAGCATTGCAACCTATAATGCATGTATGTGTGCAGAGCGCTCCCATGTTTGTATCCAGTGTGTCTGCAGAGCATTGCAACCTATAATGCATGTATGTGTGCAGAGCGCTCCCATGTTGGTATCCAGTGTGTATCTGCAGAGCGCTCCCATGTTTGTATCCAGTGTGTGTCTGCAGAGCATTGCAACCTATAATGCATGTATGTCTGCAGAGCGTTCCCATGTTTGTCTCCAGTGTGTGTCTGCAGAGCATTGCAACCTATAACGCATGTATGTGTGCAGAGCGCTCCCATGTTTGTCTCCAGTGTGTATCTGCAGAGCGCTCCCATGTTTGTCTTCAGTGTGTATCTGCAGAGCGTTCCCATGTTTGTCTCCAGTGTGTGTCTGCAGAGCGTTCCCATGTTTGTCTCCAGTGTGTATCTGCAGAGCGTTCCCATGTTTGTCTCCAGTGTGTGTCTGCAGAGCGTTCCCATGTTTGTCTCCAGTGTGTATCTGCAGAGCGTTCCCATGTTTGTCTCCAGTGTGTATCTGCAGAGCGCTCCCATGTTTGTATCCAGTGTGTATCTGCAGAGCGTTCCCATGTTTGTCTCCAGTGTGTATCTGCAGAGTGCTCCCATGTTTGTCTCCAGTGTGTATCTGCAGAGCGTTCCCATGTTTGTATCCAGTGTGTGTCTGCAGAGCGTTCCCATGTTTGTATCCAGTGTGTATCTGCAGAGCGTTCCCATGTTTGTATCCAGTGTGTATCTGCAGAGCGTTCCCATGTTTGTATCCAGTGTGTATCTGCAGAGCGTTCCCATGTTTGTATCCAGTGTGTGTCTGCAGAGCGTTCCCATGTTTGTCTCCAGTGTGTATCTGCAGAGCGTTCCCATGTTTGTCTCCAGTGTGTATCTGCAGAGCGTTCCCATGTTTGTCTCCAGTGTGTATCTGCAGAGCGTTCCCATGTTTGTCTCCAGTGTGTATCTGCAGAGCGCTCCCATGTTTGTATCCAGTGTGTATCTGCAGAGCGTTCCCATGTTTGTCTCCAGTGTGTATCTGCAGAGCGTTCCCATGTTTGTCTCCAGTGTGTATCTGCAGAGCGCTCCCATGTTGGTATCCAGTGTGTGTCTGCAGAGCGTTCCCATGTTTGTCTCCAGTGTGTATCTGCAGAGCGTTCCCATGTTTGTCTCCAGTGTGTATCTGCAGAGCGTTCCCATGTTTGTATCCAGTGTGTATCTGCAGAGCGTTCCCATGTTGGTATCCAGTGTGTATCTGCAGAGCGTTCCCATGTTTGTCTCCAGTGTGTATCTGCAGAGCGTTCCCATGTTTGTATCCAGTGTGTATCTGCAGAGCGCTCCCATGTTTGTCTCCAGTGTGTGTCTGCAGAGCGTTCCCATGTTTGTATCCAGTGTGTATCTGCAGAGCGTTCCCATGTTTGTCTCCAGTGTGTATCTGCAGAGCGTTCCCATGTTTGTATCCAGTGTGTGTCTGCAGAGCGTTCCCATGTTTGTATCCAGTGTGTATCTGCAGAGCGTTCCCATGTTTGTCTCCAGTGTGTATCTGCAGAGCGTTCCCATGTTTGTCTCCAGTGTGTATCTGCAGAGCGTTCCCATGTTTGTATCCAGTGTGTATCTGCAGAGCGTTCCCATGTTTGTATCCAGTGTGTATCTGCAGAGCGTTCCCATGTTTGTATCCAGTGTGTATCTGCAGAGCGTTCCCATGTTTGTATCCAGTGTGTATCTGCAGAGCGTTCCCATGTTTGTATCCAGTGTGTATCTGCAGAGCGTTCCCATGTTTGTATCCAGTGTGTATCTGCAGAGCGTTCCCATGTTTGTATCCAGTGTGTATCTGCAGAGCGTTCCCATGTTTGTATCCAGTGTGTATCTGCAGAGCGTTCCCATGTTTGTATCCAGTGTGTATCTGCAGAGCGTTCCCATGTTTGTATCCAGTGTGTGTCTGCAGAGCGTTCCCATGTTTGTCTCCAGTGTGTATCTGCAGAGCGTTCCCATGTTTGTCTCCAGTGTGTATCTGCAGAGCGTTCCCATGTTTGTATCCAGTGTGTATCTGCAGAGCGTTCCCATGTTTGTATCCAGTGTGTATCTGCAGAGCGTTCCCATGTTTGTCTCCAGTGTGTGTCTGCAGAGCGTTCCCATGTTTGTCTCCAGTGTGTATCTGCAGAGCGTTCCCATGTTTGTCTCCAGTGTGTGTCTGCAGAGCGTTCCCATGTTTGTATCCAGTGTGTGTCTGCAGATCATTGCAACCCGCAATGCATGTATGTGTGCAGAGCGCTCCCATGTTTGTATCCAGTGTGTGTCTGCAGAGCGTTCCCATGTTTGTATCCAGTGTGTATCTGCAGAGCGTTCCCATGTTTGTCTCCAGTGTGTGTCTGCAGAGCGTTCCCATGTTTGTATCCAGTGTGTGTCTGCAGAGTGCTCCCATGTTGGTCTCCAGTGTGTATCTGCAGAGCGTTCCCATGTTTGTCTCCAGTGTGTGTCTGCAGAGCGTTCCCATGTTTGTCTCCAGTGTGTATCTGCAGAGCGCTCCCATGTTTGTATCCAGTGTGTATCTGCAGAGCGTTCCCATGTTTGTCTCCAGTGTGTATCTGCAGAGCGTTCCCATGTTTGTCTCCAGTGTGTGTCTGCAGAGCGTTCCCATGTTTGTATCCAGTGTGTATCTGCAGAGCGTTCCCATGTTTGTATCCAGTGTGTATCTGCAGAGCGTTCCCATGTTTGTCTCCAGTGTGTATCTGCAGAGCGTTCCCATGTTTGTCTCCAGTGTGTATCTGCAGAGCGTTCCCATGTTTGTATCCAGTGTGTATCTGCAGAGCGTTCCCATGTTTGTCTCCAGTGTGTATCTGCAGAGCGTTCCCATGTTTGTATCCAGTGTGTATCTGCAGAGCGTTCCCATGTTTGTCTCCAGTGTGTATCTGCAGAGCGTTCCCATGTTTGTCTCCAGTGTGTGTCTGCAGAGCGTTCCCATGTTTGTCTCCAGTGTGTGTCTGCAGAGCGTTCCCATGTTTGTCTCCAGTGTGTATCTGCAGAGCGTTCCCATGTTTGTCTCCAGTGTGTATCTGCAGAGCGTTCCCATGTTTGTATCCAGTGTGTATCTGCAGAGCGTTCCCATGTTTGTATCCAGTGTGTATCTGCAGAGCGTTCCCATGTTTGTATCCAGTGTGTATCTGCAGAGCGTTCCCATGTTTGTATCCAGTGTGTATCTGCAGAGCGTTCCCATGTTTGTATCCAGTGTGTATCTGCAGAGCGTTCCCATGTTTGTATCCAGTGTGTATCTGCAGAGCGTTCCCATGTTTGTCTCCAGTGTGTGTCTGCAGAGCGTTCCCATGTTTGTCTCCAGTGTGTGTCTGCAGAGCGTTCCCATGTTTGTATCCAGTGTGTGTCTGCAGAGCGTTCCCATGTTTGTCTCCAGTGTGTATCTGCAGAGCGTTCCCATGTTTGTCTCCAGTGTGTGTCTGCAGAGCGCTCCCATGTTTGTCTCCAGTGTGTATCTGCAGAGCGTTCCCATGTTTGTCTCCAGTGTGTGTCTGCAGAGCGTTCCCATGTTTGTATCCAGTGTGTATCTGCAGAGCGTTCCCATGTTTGTATCCAGTGTGTATCTGCAGAGCGTTCCCATGTTTGTATCCAGTGTGTATCTGCAGAGCGTTCCCATGTTTGTCTCCAGTGTGTATCTGCAGAGCGTTCCCATGTTTGTATCCAGTGTGTATCTGCAGAGCGTTCCCATGTTTGTATCCAGTGTGTATCTGCAGAGCGTTCCCATGTTTGTCTCCAGTGTGTGTCTGCAGAGCGTTCCCATGTTTGTATCCAGTGTGTGTCTGCAGAGCGCTCCCATGTTTGTCTCCAGTGTGTGTCTGCAGAGCGCTCCCATGTTTGTCTCCAGTGTGTATCTGCAGAGCGTTCCCATGTTTGTATCCAGTGTGTATCTGCAGAGCGCTCCCATGTTTGTATCCAGTGTGTATCTGCAGAGCGTTCCCATGTTTGTATCCAGTGTGTATCTGCAGAGCGTTCCCATGTTTGTATCCAGTGTGTATCTGCAGAGCGTTCCCATGTTGGTCTCCAGTGTGTATCTGCAGAGCGTTCCCATGTTTGTCTCCAGTGTGTATCTGCAGAGCGTTCCCATGTTTGTATCCAGTGTGTATCTGCAGAGCGTTCCCATGTTTGTATCCAGTGTGTATCTGCAGAGCGTTCCCATGTTTGTATCCAGTGTGTATCTGCAGAGCGTTCCCATGTTTGTCTCCAGTGTGTATCTGCAGAGCGTTCCCATGTTTGTCTCCAGTGTGTATCTGCAGAGCGTTCCCATGTTTGTATCCAGTGTGTATCTGCAGAGCGTTCCCATGTTTGTATCCAGTGTGTATCTGCAGAGCGTTCCCATGTTTGTATCCAGTGTGTATCTGCAGAGCGTTCCCATGTTTGTCTCCAGTGTGTGTCTGCAGAGCGTTCCCATGTTTGTCTCCAGTGTGTGTCTGCAGAGCGTTCCCATGTTTGTCTCCAGTGTGTATCTGCAGAGCGTTCCCATGTTTGTCTCCAGTGTGTGTCTGCAGAGCGTTCCCATGTTTGTATCCAGTGTGTATCTGCAGAGCGTTCCCATGTTGGTATCCAGTGTGTATCTGCAGAGCGTTCCCATGTTTGTCTCCAGTGTGTATCTGCAGAGCGTTCCCATGTTTGTATCCAGTGTGTGTCTGCAGAGCGCTCCCATGTTTGTATCCAGTGTGTATCTGCAGAGCGTTCCCATGTTTGTATCCAGTGTGTATCTGCAGAGCGTTCCCATGTTTGTATCCAGTGTGTATCTGCAGAGCGTTCCCATGTTTGTATCCAGTGTGTGTCTGCAGAGCGTTCCCATGTTTGTATCCAGTGTGTATCTGCAGAGCGTTCCCATGTTTGTATCCAGTGTGTATCTGCAGAGCGTTCCCATGTTTGTATCCAGTGTGTATCTGCAGAGCGTTCCCATGTTTGTATCCAGTGTGTATCTGCAGAGCGTTCCCATGTTTGTCTCCAGTGTGTATCTGCAGAGCGTTCCCATGTTTGTCTCCAGTGTGTGTCTGCAGAGCGTTCCCATGTTTGTCTCCAGTGTGTGTCTGCAGAGCGTTCCCATGTTTGTATCCAGTGTGTATCTGCAGAGCGTTCCCATGTTTGTATCCAGTGTGTGTCTGCAGAGCGTTCCCATGTTTGTCTCCAGTGTGTATCTGCAGAGCGTTCCCATGTTTGTCTCCAGTGTGTATCTGCAGAGCGTTCCCATGTTTGTATCCAGTGTGTATCTGCAGAGCGTTCCCATGTTTGTATCCAGTGTGTATCTGCAGAGCGCTCCCATGTTGGTATCCAGTGTGTGTCTGCAGAGCGTTCCCATGTTTGTCTCCAGTGTGTATCTGCAGAGCGTTCCCATGTTTGTATCCAGTGTGTATCTGCAGAGCGTTCCCATGTTTGTCTCCAGTGTGTATCTGCAGAGCGTTCCCATGTTTGTATCCAGTGTGTATCTGCAGAGCGTTCCCATGTTTGTCTCCAGTGTGTGTCTGCAGAGCGCTCCCATGTTTGTATCCAGTGTGTATCTGCAGAGCGCTCCCATGTTTGTCTCCAGTGTGTGTCTGCAGAGCGTTCCCATGTTTGTATCCAGTGTGTATCTGCAGAGCGTTCCCATGTTTGTATCCAGTGTGTATCTGCAGAGCGTTCCCATGTTTGTATCCAGTGTGTATCTGCAGAGCGTTCCCATGTTTGTCTCCAGTGTGTGTCTGCAGAGCGTTCCCATGTTGGTATCCAGTGTGTGTCTGCAGAGCGTTCCCATGTTTGTCTCCAGTGTGTGTCTGCAGAGCGTTCCCATGTTTGTCTCCAGTGTGTGTCTGCAGAGCGTTCCCATGTTTGTATCCAGTGTGTATCTGCAGAGCGTTCCCATGTTTGTATCCAGTGTGTATCTGCAGAGCGTTCCCATGTTTGTCTCCAGTGTGTGTCTGCAGAGCGTTCCCATGTTTGTCTCCAGTGTGTATCTGCAGAGCGCTCCCATGTTGGTCTCCAGTGTGTGTCTGCAGAGCATTGCAACCTATAACGCATGTATGTGTGCAGAGCGCTCCCATGTTGGTCTCCAGTGTGTGTCTGCAGAGCATTGCCCTGGCTCCGCCGCTCCTGCGATGCTCTGCGCCTGTAATCACTGCTGGCTGCCTGAGCGCATGGCAATGGAGTAAGAGCCAGTAATGCAGCGCCTGCTGTAATTAATGGAGCAGCTGGAGAGGGGCTTTATGGGACCCCTGCTCCCCCTAACGCTGCAGCTGTACAATACTTTCCACATTAAACGCCGTTTCTTCGCCACTTTCCTTATAACAGTTTTGGGCATTGGTGTATAATGAGCTTCCCAGTAACGAGAGACTGGACGATGGCGAGCGAGGTGCAAAGGTAGAAAAATATTACCCAGCGCCGCAGATAATGAGAGGGCTCTGCGGGGAGCACAGGAACACGCGGGAAGTGGGGGGCAGTATATGCCGCCGAAATTATCACCTCCTCCCCCCAAAAACTGCAAAAACAAGTGTCGATTTCAGTTTCTAGGAAAGCTGGGTGACCGGGCATTGCTGGCTGCACGGACGTGGTGACGAGGGACGGGCTCTGACAACCTGACAACTCCTGTATAATACGGGGGAATCCCCGAGGGGCCGGCTGTTAGAACCTGACAACTCCTGTATAATACGGGGGAATCCCCGAGGGGCCGGCTGTTAGAACCTGACAACTCCTGTATAATACGGGGGAATCCCCGAGGGGCCGGCTGTTAGAACCTGACAACTCCTGTATAATACGGGGGAATCCCCGATGGGCCGGCTGTTAGAACCTGACAACTCCTGTATAATACGGGGGAATCCCCGAGGGGCCGGCTGTTAGAACCTGACAACTCCTGTATAATACGGGGGAATCCCCGAGGGGCCGGCTGTTAGAACCTGACAACTCCTGTATAATACGGGGGAATCCCCGAGGGGCCGGCTGTTAGAACCTGACAACTCCTGTATAATACAGGGAATCCCCGAGGGGCCGGCTGTTAGAACCTGACAACTCCTGTATAATACGGGGAATCCCCGAGGGGCCGGCTGTGACAACCTGACAACTCCGGTATAATACGGTGGAATTCCCGAGGGGCCGGCTGTTAGAACCTGACAACTCCAGTATAATACGGGGGAAGCCCCGAGGGCCGGGTGTGACAACCTGACAACTCCGGTATAATACGGGGGAATCCCCGAGGGGCCGGGTGTGACAACCTGACAACTGTATAATACGGGGGAATTCCCGAGGGGCCGGCTGTTACAACCTGACAACTCCAGTATAATACGGGGGAAGCCCCGAGGGCCGGGTGTGACAACCTGACAACTCCTGTATAATACGGTGGAAGCCCCGAGGGGCCGGGTGTGACAACCTGACAACTCCGGTATAATACGGTGGAATCCCCGAGGGGCCGGCTGTGACAACCTGACAACTCCGGTATAATACGGTGGAAGCCCAGAGGGACGGGCTCTGACAACCTGACAACTCCGGTATAATACGGTGGAAGCCCAGAGGGACGGGCTCTGACAACCTGACAACTCCAGTATAATACGGGGGAAGCCCCAAGGGGCCGGGTGTGACAACCTGACAACTCCGGTATAATACGGTGGAAGCCCAGAGGGACGGGCTCTGACAACCTGACAACTCCGGTATAATACGGGGGAAGCTCCCTCTACAGACATAAGAGCTCGGATGAATAATGAAGCTTTCCACCCTCCTGAGCTTCTTCTCGTCTCCGGGTTCTTTTCTGCTTCGGTGTAAGGGAATGATCTGTGTTTTCAGGGTTAGAAATTATCATCAGCGGATAAAACCTTCCTGAGGCTTTACTGTGACCGCAAGAGAGCGGCTGCCAGCGAGGAAAACCAGTACCAGGGAAGAGCGGGCACGAGCGAGCAAGAGGACGGGACACAGACCACTGAGTGCGGGCACAAGCGAGCGACCAAGAGGACGGGCCACGGAGACCACTGAGTGCGGGCACGAGTGACCAAGAGGACGGGACACGGAGACCACTGAGTGCGGGCACGAGCGAACAAGAGGACGGGACACGGAGACGACTGAGTGTGGGCACGAGCAAGCAAGAGGACGGGACACGGAGACCACTGAGTGCGAGCACGAGCGAGCAAGAGGACGGAACACGGACACCACTGAGTGCGGGCACAAGAGAGCAAGAGGACGGGACACGGAGACCACTGAGTGCGAGCACAAGCGAGCAAGAGGACGGAACACGGACACCACAGAGTGCGGGCACAAGAGAGCAAGAGGACGGAACACAGACACCACAGAGTGCGGGCACAAGAGAGCAAGAGGACGGGACACGGAGACCACTGAGTGCGGGCACGAGCGAGCAAGAGGACGGAACACGGAGACCACTGAGTGCGGGCACGAGCGAGCAAGAGGACGGAACACAGACACCACAGAGTGCGGGCACAAGAGAGCAAGAGGACGGAACACAGACACCACAGAGTGCGGGCACAAGAGAGCAAGAGGACGGGACACGGAGACCACTGAGTGCGGGCACGAGCGAGCAAGAGGACGGGACACGGAGACCACTGAGTGCGGGCATGAGCGAGCAAGAGGACGGGACACAGAGACCACTGAGTGCGGGCACAATCGAGCAAGAGGATGGGACACGGAGACCACTGAGTTCGGGCACAAGCGAGCGAGCAAGAGGACGGGACACAGAGACCACTGAGTGCAAGTATGAGCGAGCGAGCAAGAGGACGGGACACAGAGACCACTGAGTGCAAGTATGAGCGAGCGAGCAAGAGGACGGGACACGGAGACCACTGAGTGCAGGCACGAGTGAGCAAGAGGACGGGACACAGAGACCACTGAGTGCAGGCACGAGCGAGCAAGAGGACAGGACACGGACACCACAGAGTGCGGGCATGAGCGAGCAAGAGGACGGAACACAGACACCACAGAGTGCGGGCACAAGAGAGCAAGAGGACGGAACACAGACACCACAGAGTGCGGGCACAAGAGAGCAAGAGGACGGGACACGGAGACCACTGAGTGCGAGCACAAGAGAGCAAGAGGACGGGACACGGAGACCACTGAGTGCGGGCACGAGCGAGCAAGAGGACGGGACAAGGAGACCACTGAGTGCGGGCATGAGCGAGCAAGAGGACGGGACACAGAGACCACTGAGTGCGGGCACAATCGAGCAAGAGGATGGGACACGGAGACCACTGAGTTCCAGCACAAGCGAGCAAGAGGACGGGACACAGAGACCACTGAGTGCAAGTATGAGCGAGCGAGCAAGAGGACGGGACACAGAGACCACTGAGTGCAAGTATGAGCGAGCGAGCAAGAGGACGGGACACGGAGACCACTGAGTGCAGGCACGATTGAGCAAGAGGACGGGACACAGAGACCACTGAGTGCAGGCACGAGCGAGCAAGAGGACAGGACACGGACACCACAGAGTGCGGGCATGAGCGAGCAAGAGGACGGGACACAGAGACCACTGAGTGCGAACACGAGCGAGCAAGAGGACGGGACACGGACACTACAGAGTGCGGGCATGAGCGAGCAAGAGGACGGGACACTGAGACCACTGAGTGCGGGCACGAGCGAGCAAGAGGACGGGACACAGACACCACAGAGTGCGGGCACGAGCAAGCAAGAGGACGGGACACGGAAACCACTGAGTGCGGGCACAAGAGAGCAAGAGGACGGAACACAGACACCACAGAGTGCGGGCACAAGAGAGCAAGAGGACGGGACACGGAAACCACTGAGTGTGGGCACGAGCAAGCAAGAGGACGGGACACGGAAACCACTGAGTGTGGGCACGAGCGACCGAGAGGTTGGGACACAGAGAGCACTGAGTGCGGGCACAAGAGAGCAAGAGGACGGGACACGGACACCACCGAATGTGGGCATGAGAGAGCGACCCCAGGTGATAGTGTTGTGTTTCCCTAAGTGGCAGGATACGTGTTCTGTTCTGTACTGCTCCCCACTGTTAATCCCAGGTGTTGCTGCTCCCCACTGTTAATCCCGCGTGTTGCTGCTCCCCACTGTTAATCCTGCGTGTTGCTGCTCCCCACTGTTAATCCCACGTGTTGCTGCTCCCCTCTGTTAATCCCGCGTGTTGCTGCTCCCCACTGTTAATCCCGCGTGTTGCTGCTCCCCACTGTTAATCCCACGTGTTGCTGCTCCCCACTGTTAATCCCGCGTGTTGCTGCTCCCCACTGTTAATCCCGCGTGTTGCTGCTCCCCACTGTTAATCCCGCTTGTTGCTGCTCCCCACTGTTAATCCTGCGTGTTGCTGCTCCCCTCTGTTAATCCTGAGTGTTGCTGCTCCCCACTGTTAATCCCGCGTGTTGCTGCTCCCCACTGTTAATCCCACGTGTTGCTGCTCCCCACTGTTAATCCCGCGTGTTGCTGCTCCCCACTGTTAATCCTGCGTGTTGCTGCTCCCCACTGTTAATCCTGCGTGTTGCTGCTCCCCTCTGTTAATCCTGAGTGTTGCTGCTCCCCACTGTTAATCCCGCGTGTTGCTGCTCCCCACTGTTAATCCCACGTGTTGCTGCTCCCCACTGTTAATCCCGCGTGTTGCTGCTCCCCACTGTTAATCCTGCGTGTTGCTGCTCCCCACTGTTAATCCCGCGTGTTGCTGCTCCCCTCTGTTAATCCCGCTAGTTGCTCCTGTCTTCCATGCGCCGTGTGACGTTAGTGATGGCTCTTCGCCGGTATAGAGGACGTTTCCCGATGATCTATGACAGTCGTCTCCATCACGTTGATAATCTCAGATTGGAGTCTCCGCGGTCCGAGCAGTGACGGACCGGATCATCACCACAGAGTGACAGGAGGAATGGCCGGATCAGGGGGCGCCTCTGGCAGGAAGGATTATCTCGTTTTCCAGCCTTGGGGCGTCCTCTGTCCTCTGCACAAAACACAATCACTCTGCTAAATTGAAGTAATTGTGATGAGGGACGCGCCGGCTTTGATCTGCAATAATCTGACATCAGAGGAATGTTCAGCGCAGGATTAGAGGAGAAGGTGGAACGCAGGAGCCGCCAACAATGCGCAGACCTGGGAGCGCGGCTCAGCAATGGATGACACAATGGCCCGCAGCGAAAGCGATAACACCGGCCCTGCAATAAAACATCGCACACACTCCGCCATAACAGATAATTGTGCTGCTCATCAATATCACCTGTGAAGACCCCCGTTATGTGACCGCGCACCCCACATTGAGCACAGCAGACCGTCATCACTACTACACGCATCCCCTGCAGAGTAGGAGCTTCCTATGTACTGTATATACAGTCATATGAAAAAGTTTGGGCACCCCTATTAATGGTAACCTTTTTCTTTATAACAATTTGGGTTTTTGCTATTTCAGTGTCATATATCTAATAACTGATGGACTCAGTAATATTTCTGGATTGAAATGAGGTTTATTGCACTAACAGAAAATGTGCAATCCGCATTTAAATAAAATTTGACCAGTGCAAAAGTATGGGCACCCTTATCAATTTCTTGATTTGAACCCTCCTAACTACTTTTTACTGACTTACTAAAGCACTAAATTGGTTTTGTAACCTCATTGAGCTTTGACCTTCATAGGCAGGTGTATCCAATCATGAGAAAAGGTATTTAAGGTGGCCACTTGCAAGTTGTTCTCCTATTTGAATCTCCTATGAAGAGTGGCATCATGGGCTCCTCAAAACAACTCTCAAATGATCTGAAAACAAAGATTATTCAGCATAGTTGTTCAGGGGAAGGTACAAAAAGTTGTCTCAGATATTTAAACTGTCAGTTTCCACTGTGAGGAACATAGTAAGGAAATGGAAGAACACAGGTACAGTTCTTGTTAAGCCCAGAAGTGGCAGGCCAAGAAAAATATCAGAAAGTCAGAGAAGAAGAATGGTGAGAACAGTCAAGGACAATCCACAGACCACCTCCAAAGACCTGCAGCATCATCTTGCTGCAGATGGTGTCAATGTGCATCGGTCAACAATACAGCGCACGTTGCACAAGGAGAAGCTGTAGGGGAGAGTGATGCGAAAGAAGCCACAAACAGAGTCGCCTGAGGTATGCAAAAGCACATTTGGACAAGCCAGTTACATTTTGGAAGAAGGTCCTGTGGACTGATGAAACAAAGATTGAGTTGTTTGGTCATACAAAAAGGCGTTATGCATGGAGGCAAAAAACACGGCATTCCAAGAAAAGCACTTGCTATCCACAGTAACATTTGGTGGAGGTTCCATCATGCTTTGCGGCTGTGTGGCCAATGCCGGCACCGGGAATCTTGTTAAAGTTGAGGGTCGCATAGATTCAACTCAGTATCAGCAGATTCTTGACAATAATGTGCAAGAATTAGTGACGAAGTTGAAGTTACGCAGGGGATGGATATTTCAGCAAGACAATGATCCAAAACACCGCTCCAAATCTACTCAGGCATTCATGCAGAGGAACAATTCCAATGTTCTGGAATGGCCATCCCAGTCCCCAGACCTGAATATCATTGAACATCTGTGGGATGATTTGAAGCGGCCGTCCATGCTCGGCGACCATCAAACCTAACTGAACTGGAATTGTTTTGTAAACAGGAATGGTCAAATCTACCTTCATCCAGGATCCAGGAACTCATTAACAGCTACAGGAAGCCACTAGAGGCTGTGATTTCTGCAAAAGGAGGATCTGCAAAATATTAATGTCACTTTTATATTGAGGTGCCCATACTTTTGCACCGGTCAAATTTTGTTTAAATGCGGATTGCACATTTTCTGTTAGTGCAATAAACCTCATTTCAATCCAGAAATATTCCTCAGTCCATCAGTTATTAGATATATGACACTGAAATAGCAAAAACCCAAATTGTTATAAAGAACATTAACATTAATAGGGGTGCCAAAACGTTTTCATATGACTGTACATAGAGCTCAATAATAGTCCTGTATACAATAGGCGCCCTCTAGAGGCGGCTGCAGGAAGGGAGAATGTCACATTGTGTCTCCTCTCTGCTGGGGTGTGATCTGTGATATACGTGTATATTGTGCACTGAATCGTCACAGGTCACATCCCGTCCCGATCTTACAAGGAGATGAAACACTCTGACAGGGAGGCATATTTCCGCCATTACTTTCCTCTCTCTCCATTAAGTCTTTTATCTTAAGTCTCTAAAGCACAGTTCCAAGAAAACAAGTTGTTTGTGGCCTTGATTTGCTGCCACTGAGTAATATCATCTCATCGTCTGCTCCCCGCGTCTTGTACAGGCTCCAGTCCCTTCAGACGTGCGGCCGGCGCTTCACACACATCATTGGCGTCTATGTGTCCGCCAACTTGTAAGATTTCTTCTTTACTGGTGGTCTCAGCTTCCGGCCCCTTATAGTAAAATCATCATGATAAGTGCGAGCAGCGAACACTTACTATAAAGAGGAGGGATGGCAGAGGATGCAACAACACCAGTGTTCATGGAGGGCAGCATTATAGCAGTTATATTCTTGTACATAGGGGACAGTATTATAGTAGTTATATTCTTGTACATAGGGGGCAGTATTATAGTAGCTATATTCTTGTACATAGGGGGCAGTATTATAGTAGTTATATTCTTGTATATAGGAGCAGTATTATAGTAGTTATATTCTTGTACATAGGGGCAGTATTATAGTAGTTATATTCTTGTACATAGGGGCAGTATTATAGTAGTTATATTCTTGTACATAGGAGCAGTATTATAGTAGTTATATTCTTGTACATAGGAGCAGTATTATAGTAGTTATATTCTTGTATATAGGGGGCAGTATTATAGTAGTTATATTCTTGTACATAGGGGGCAGTATTATAGTAGTTATATTCTTGTACATAGGAGCAGTATTATAGTAGTTATATTCTTGTACATAGGGGCAGTATTATAGTAGTTATATTCTTGTACATAGAGGGCAGTATTATAGTAGTTATATTCTTGTATATAGGAGCAGTATTATAGTAGTTATATTCTTGTACATAGGGGGCAGTATTATAGTAGTTATATTCTTGTATATAGGAGCAGTATTATAGTAGTTATATTCTTGTACATAGGGGCAGTATTATAGTAGTTATATTCTTGTACATAGGGGCAGTATTATAGTAGTTATATTCTTGTACATAGGAGCAGTATTATAGTAGTTATATTCTTGTACATAGGAGCAGTATTATAGTAGTTATATTCTTGTACATAGGGGCAGTATTATAGTAGTTATATTCTTGTACATAGGAGCAGTATTATAGTAGTTATATTCTTGTACATAGGAGCAGTATTATAGTAGTTATATTCTTGTACATATGGGCAGTATTATAGTAGTTATATTCTTGTACATAGGGGCAGTATTATAGTAGTTATATTCTTGTACATCGGGGCAGTATTATAGTGGTTATATTCTTGTACATAGGGGCAGTATTATAGTAGTTATATTCTTGTACATCGGGGCAGTATTATAGTGGTTATATTCTTGTACATAGGGGCAGTATTATAATATTTATATTCTTGTGCATAGGGGCAGTATTATAGTAGTTATATTCTTGTACATCGGGGCAGTTTTATAGTAGGTATATTCTTGTACATATGGGCAGTATTATAGCAGTTATATTCTTGTACATATGGGCAGTATTATAGTAGTTATATTCTTGTACATAGGGGCAGTATTATAGTAGTTATATTCTTGTACATCGGGGCAGTATTATAGTAGATATATTCTTGTACATCGGGGCAGTATTATAGTAGTTATATTCTTGTACATAGGGGACAGTATTATAGTGGTTATATTCTTGTACATAGGGGCAGTATTATAGTAGTTATATTCTTGTACATCGGGGCAGTATTATAGTGGTTATATTCTTGTACACAGGGGGCAGTATTATAATATTTATATTCTTGTGCATAGGGGCAGTATTATAGTAGTTATATTCTTGTACATCGGGGCAGTTTTATAGTAGGTATATTCTTGTACATATGGGCAGTATTATAGCAGTTATATTCTTGTACATATGGGCAGTATTATAGTAGTTATATTCTTGTACATAGGGGCAGTATTATAGTAGTGATATTCTTGTAGATAGGAGCAGTATTATAGTAGTTATATTCTTTTTACATAGGGGCGGTATTATAGTAGTTATATTCTTGTACATAGGGGGCAGTATTATAGTAGTTATATTCTTGTACATAGGGGCCGTATTATAGTAGGTATATTCTTGTACATAGGGGGCAGTATTATAGTAGCTATATTCTTGTATATAGGGGCAGTATTATAGTAGTTATATTCTTGTACATAGGAGCAGTATTATAGTAGTTATATTCTTGTACATAGGGGCCGTATTATAGTAGGTATATTCTTGTACATAGGAGCAGTATTATAGCAGTTATATTCTTTTACATAGGGGCAGTATTATAGTAGTTATATTCTTGTAGATAGGAGCAGTATTATAGTAGTTATATTCTTGTACATAGGGGGCAGTATTATAGCAGTTATATTCTTTTACATAGGGGCAGTATTATAGTAGTTATATTCTTGTAGATAGGAGCAGTATTATAGTAGTTATATTCTTGTACATAGGGGCAGTATTATAGCAGTTATATTCTTGTACATAGTGGCAGTATTATAGTAATTATATTCTTGTACATAGGGGCAGTATTATAGTAGTTATATTCTTGTACATAGGGGCAGTATTATAGTAGTTATATTCTTGTACATAGGGGCAGTATTATAGTAGTTATAGTCTTGTACATAGGAGCAGTATTATAGTAGTTATATTCTTGTACATAGGGGCAGTATTATAGTAGTTATATTCTTGTACATAGGAGCAGTATTATAGTAGTTATATTCTTGTACATAGGGGGCAGTATTATAGTAGTTATATTCTTGTACATAGGAGCAGTATTATAGTAGTTATATTCTTGTACATAGGGGGCAGTATTACAGTAGTTATATTCTTGTATATAGGGGCAGTATTATAGTAGTTATATTCTTGTACATAGGGGCAGTATTATAGTAGTTATATTCTTGTACATAGGAGCAGTATTATAGTAGTTATATTCTTGTACATAGGGGCAGTATTATAGTAGTTATATTCTTGTACATAGGGGCAGTATTATAGTATTTATATTCTTGTATATAGGGAACAGTATTATAGTAGTTATATTCCTGTACATATGGGCAGTATTATAGTAGTTATATTCTTGTACATAGGGGCAGTATTATAGTAGTTATATTCTTGTACATAGGGAACAGTATTATAGTAGGTATATTCTTGTACATAGGGGCAGTATTATAGTAGTTATATTCTTGTACATATGGGGCAGTATTATAGTAGTTATATTCTTGTACATATGGGCAGTATTATAGTAGTTATATTCTTGTACATAGGGGCAGTAGTATATTGTGGCATCCCTTTGCATCCCCTGTATCAGGCTTGTATCTGTGTCTATGTTCGGGTCCTAGTCCCGTCACACTAATGTCGCAGCGGTGCGGCCATGTTTCCGGCTCTGGCCTCAATGATCTCACTGTGGAGATGTAGGGTGCGGGGGACGGAGCCCAGAGCCGACAGCTGTAAATCTGATCTTTCTGCTGCTGGTGGATTTTGTAAAATACGTAATTCATTTAATAACATTTCTTTGTTATTTTTATATGTTTTCCTTGCAGGATTTGGCAGTCGGACAGACGTCTCCGGGCCAGCTGCTCCAGGTAAGCGTGCAATAACTTACTCTATAGAACGAATGAATAAGAAAGCGCACGGTGTGAAAACTTGTGCAAACAATGCAGCCGCGGTCCTGAGCTCCGGCTCTGATACCAGCTTGTGATTGGTCGCTGTGGGTAAAGGTTATAAAGAAGATATAATGTGTACCCCATAATTCGCCCGTTCTGCTATGGAGGGTGCAAGATCAGCCCGAGCACCGCGTATCTACGGGAATGTGCAGCGCCATCCAAATAAAACCCCGCCCCGTTGACACTTTGTGGTACGTGTCCTTTATAGATCGGGTCCCAATATTATCATGCACATGGCTGGAGTGACCCTTAAATCTTGTCTTGAGGGAGCCAGTGTCAGGATGATTTTTCTGTTATATATAGTCTGTGTAATTGTTTGTCTCGCCCCCTTTACATTTTCACAAATTCTATGTCTTTTGCAATAATTCGCCCTATTTAAAGGGGAGAAGGATCATATAGCGCCTCCTATACCACGTAACATATAAGCCCCCCGTGTGCCCCCTCCAGGGGACACCTCCCCAGAACCAGTAATAGCTGATGGCAGGTTACATTGTACCTAGTGAGACCCTAATAAGCGCCTGCTCCTCAGTTTTGGGTATGATCTCAATTTTTGAACCTGTGCCAAAGTAAATGGTGACATGCGGCTGACGTGAAGGGGGCGGCCGTGCCCAGTAATATGTGTCGTGTCCTGTATGAGCAAAGCAACAAAAGCCGGTTACATAACGGATACAACATGTACAAGGGGCTGGTGTGATCCCCCTCAGACACGGGATAGTGTGGCGCCCCTGAGGCTTCAGTCGCCACAGAGTACTGCACCTGATTTAAGGTGTAATGCTTAACCGGGATCCAGAGGAGGTCGGTTCTGGTTTCACCACTTACACAATTCAAATACACAACCAGGTTGCCCTCCCCAATGGGGTCCGGGCTAGGGTAGGGTCTTAAGGTAGCCTCCAAACACCCACTAGAGACAGGGAGTCAGGAGCCAACACAACAGTAATGGTTCTCCAGCAGGAAAGGAAGGGAGCAGACGTGTATTACCGGTGCTCCGGTGGGGCAGAGGAGTTGTTCTTGCGGTTGCCGAGGTGTGAGCTTAGTCGCTCCTTCGGAACCAGCGCCACGCAGGGTACAGGATCCTAGGGAAGATCACACTTCAGCTTGGTTTTCCAGAATCTGCCGGGATGGGGAGGTTTCAAGCTTCCCTGTCCACACAGAGCCCGAAAGCACAGTGCCAGATAGGATCCGGGGCCTTGAACAGCACCAGGCCCCATTGTGGAGCTGCGGCACCTGAAAATAGGACAGGAGTACTACTTGAGACGGACCGGGGTCCCCAAGTAGCTTTAAGCCACGGGGACCCGACACACAGGGCGCTAGGAGGAAGGGCCCACCGAGCATCACACCGGACTGACCTCCGAAGGAATCCGGCTTCAACGGAGCCCATCACAGCGGGTGACTAGTACTCCGGGCGAGCGGCACAAAGAGTGAGTAAAGACACCTGGAGCCGCAGCATCTGACTCAGACTCTTATTACCGGCGCCGCCGCCACGCACCTCGGTGCTAAAGGCCATCGCCATCACTACTCCCCCCATCATCCTTCCCGGGGCCCGCTCCACCTGTGGGGAGTGATACCATCTCTGCTGCTACTACCATCCGCCCTGGAATATATTAGAGCCTTATATATTGGAGCCTTATATATTGGAGGCTTATACCGTTAGGTCCAGAAATCTTTGTACAGTGACACAATTTTGGCGAGTTGGGCTCTGCATGCCACCACATTGGATTTGAAATGAAACCTCTACAACAGAATTCAAGTGCAGATTGTAACGTTTAATTTGAAGGTTTGAACAAAAATATCTGATAGAAATTGTAGGAATTGTCACATTTCTTTACAAACACTCCACATTTTAGGAGGTCAAAAGTAATTGGACAAATAAGCCAAACCCCAAAAAAAATTTTTTATTTTCAATATTTTGTTGCGAATCCTTTGGAGGCAATCACTGCCTTAAGTCTGGAACCCATGGACATCACCAAACGCTGGGTTTCCTCCTTCTTAATGCTTTGCCAGGCCTTTACAGCCGCAGCCTTCAGGTCTTGCTTGTTTGTGGGTCTTTCCGTCTTAAGTCTGGATTTGAGCAAGTGAAATGCATGCTCAATTGGGTTAAGATCTGGTGATTGACTTGGCCATTGCAGAATGTTCCACTTTTTTGCACTCATGAACTCCTGGGTAGCTTTGGCTGTATGCTTGGGGTCATTGTCCATCTGTACTATGAAGCGCCGTCCGATCAACTTTGCGGCATTTGGCTGAATCTGGGCTGAAAGTATATCCCGGTACACTTCAGAATTCATCCGGCTTCTCTTGTCTGCTGTTATGTCATCAATAAACACAAGTGACCCAGTGCCATTGAAAGCCATGCATGCCCATGCCATCACGTTGCCTCCACCATGTTTTACAGAGGAGGTGGTGTGCCTTGGATCATGTGCCGTTCCCTTTCTTCTCCACACTTTTTTCTTTCCATCATTCTGGTACAGGTTGATCTTGGTCTCATCTGTCCATAGAATACTTTTCCAGAACTGAGCTGGCTTCATGAGGTGTTTTTCAGCAAATGTAACTCTGGCCTGTCTATTTTTGGAATTGATGAATGGTTTGCATCGAGATGTGAACCCTTTGTATTTACTTTCATGGAGTCTTCTCTTTACTGGTGACTTAGAGACAGATACACCTACTTCACTGAGAGTGTTCTGGACTTCAGTTGATGTTGTGAACGGGTTCTTCTTCACCAAAGAAAGTATGCGGCGATCATCCACCACTGTTGTCATCCGTGGACGCCCAGGCCTTTTTGAGTTCCCAAGCTCACCAGTCAATTCCTTTTTTCTCAGAATGTACCCGACTGTTGATTTTGCTACTCCAAGCATGTCTGCTATCTCTCTGATGGATTTTTTCTTTTTTTTCAGCCTCAGGATGTTCTGCTTCACCTCAATTGAGAGTTCCTTAGACCGCATGTTGTCTGGTCACAGCAACAGCTTCCAAATGCAAAACCACACACCTGTAATCAACCCCAGACCTTTTAACTGCTTCATTGATTACAGGTTAACGAGGGAGACGCCTTCAGAGTTAATTGCAGCCCTTAGAGTCCCTTGTCCAATTACTTTTGGTCCCTTGAAAAAGAGGAGGCTATGCATTACAGAGCTATGATTCCTAAACCCTTTCTCCGATTTGGATGTGAAAACTCTCATATTGCAGCTGGGAGTGTGCACTTTCAGCCCATATTATATATAGAATTGTATTTCTGAACATGTTTTTGTAAACAGCTAAAATAACAAAACTTGTGTCACTGTCCAAATATTTCTGGACCTAACTGTATATTGGAGGCTTATATATTGGAGGCTTATATATTGGAGGCTTATATATTGGAGCCTTATATATTGGAGGCTTATATATTGGAGCCTTATATATTGGAGGCTTATATATTGGAGGCTTACGTATTGGAGCCTTATATATTGGAGGCTTATATATTGGAGCCTTACGTATTGGAGCCTTACATATTGGAGGCTTACATATTGGAGGCTTACATATTGGAGGCTTACATATTGGAGGCTTACTGTATATATTGGAGGTTTGCATCAGGCAAATGTTGGTGAGTAGGATGGCGCCTGGCCCTCTTGCTGTGCCGCGCGGTGTGTGCCGTGTTGCTCCTTGACACTCATCTTCTGCGTTCCTTTTTGCACTCTCTCCTTTAATCCCTTGTCTCGGGCAGTGTTCCTGTTATTTTTGCAGAGCCGTCTTCTTGTGTTGTGTGTTTGCATTGTTATGTGATAATTCAGGGTAGTTGTGTGGACATAGAGGATATCGTGGCGCTGCCGTGGACAGAGGAGCGGTCTGTATATACAGCTGTTGTGGCACCATCAGACAGTGACGCAGTTGGCTGTACATGAATGCTGCCACAGAGAAAGTGGCCGGCAGGGGGGATAGCCACCAGAACGCTAAACAGGTTGGTGGTGCCGGTCTACACTGGGCAGAGGGGTCAGATGTGATAAAGGGAGATTAAGGTCACCATTGACCGACAGCCGGTTGGGTTGGAGCATTTCCTCTCTAGGCAGGTCTATCACCCCTGATCCGCTATCATGGCGTGCCCTCTGGCCCAGCTAAACTTGTGTTTTGAAACTGTCAAGTGCGTGCGCCTTCCAGGAGTAGAAACCAACAAGTGTCTGCACTATACAAGGAGGAGATGTCCCCTCTATACAAGGAGGAGATGTCCCCTCTATACAAGGAGGAGATGTCCCCGCTATACAAGGAGGAGATGTCCCCTCTATACAAGGAGGAGATGTCCCCTCTATACAAGGAGGAGATGTCCCCTCTATACAAGGAGGAGATGTCCCCTCTATACAAGGAGGAGATGTCCCCGCCATACAAGGAGGAGATGTCCCCTCTATACAAGGAGGAGATGTCCCCACTATACAAGGAGGAGATGTCCCCTCTATACAAGGAGGAGATGTCCCCTCTATACAAGGAGGAGATGTCCCCACTATACAAGGAGGAGATGTCCCCGCTATACAAGGAGGAGATGTCCCCTCTATACAAGGAGGAGATGTCCCCTCTATACAAGGAGGAGATGTCCCCGCTATACAAGGAGGAGATGTCCCCTCTATACAAGGAGGAGATGTCCCCACTATACAAGGAGGAGATGTCCCCTCTATACAAGGAGGAGATGTCCCCTCTATACAAGGAGGAGATGTCCCCACTATACAAGGAGGAGATGTCCCCGCTATACAAGGAGGAGATGTCCCCTCTATACAAGGAGGAGATGTCCCCTCTATACAAGGAGGAGATGTCCCCTCTATACAAGGAGGAGATGTCCCCTCTATACAAGGAGGAGATGTCACCGCTATACAAGGAGGAGATGTCCCCTCTATACAAGGAGGAGATGTCCCCTCTATACAAGGAGGAGATGTCCCCTCTATACAAGGAGGAGATGTCCCCTCTATACAAGGAGGAGATGTCCCCTCTATACAAGGAGGAGATGTCCCCTCTATACAAGGAGGAGATGTCCCCACTATACAAGGAGGAGATGTCCCCTCTATACAAGGAGGAGATGTCCCCGCCATACAAGGAGGAGATGTCCCCTCTATACAAGGAGGAGATGTCCCCTCTATACAAGGAGGAGATGTCCCCGCTATACAAGGAGGAGATGTCCCCTCTATACAAGGAGGAGATGTCCCCTCTATACAAGGAGGAGATGTCCCCACTATACAAGGAGGAGATGTCCCCGCTATACAAGGAGGAGATGTCCCCTCTATACAAGGAGGAGATGTCCCCTCTATACAAGGAGGAGATGTCCCCTCTATACAAGGAGGAGATGTCCCCTCTATACAAGGAGGAGATGTCCCCTCTATACAAGGAGGAGATGTCCCCACTATACAAGGAGGAGATGTCCCCGCTATACAAGGAGGAGATGTCCCCTCTATACAAGGAGGAGATGTCCCCGCCATACAAGGAGGAGATGTCCCCTCTATACAAGGAGGAGATGTCCCCTCTATACAAGGAGGAGATGTCCCCGCTATACAAGGAGGAGATGTCCCCTCTATACAAGGAGGAGATGTCCCCTCTATACAAGGAGGAGATGTCCCCACTATACAAGGAGGAGATGTCCCCGCTATACAAGGAGGAGATGTCCCCTCTATACAAGGAGGAGATGTCCCCTCTATACAAGGAGGAGATGTCCCCTCTATACAAGGAGGAGATGTCCCCTCTATACAAGGAGGAGATGTCACCGCTATACAAGGAGGAGATGTCCCCGCTATACAAGGAGATGTTCCCGCTATACAAGGAGGAGATGTCCCCTCTATACAAGGAGGAGATGTCCCCTCTATACAAGGAGGAGATGTCCCCTCTATACAAGGAGGAGATGTCCCCTCTATACAAGGAGGAGATGTCCCCTCTATACAAGGAGGAGATGTCCCCTCTATACAAGGAGGAGATGTCACCGCTATACAAGGAGGAGATGTCCCCTCTATACAAGGAGGAGATGTTCCCGCTATACAAGGAGGAGATGTCCCCTCTATACAAGGAGGAGATGTCCCCTCTATACAAGGAGGAGATGTCCCCTCTATACAAGGAGGAGATGTCCCCTCTATACAAGGAGGAGATGTCCCCTCTATACAAGGAGGAGATGTCCCCGCTATACAAGGAGGAGATGTCCCCTCTATACAAGGAGGAGATGTCCCCTCTATACAAGGAGGAGATGTCCCCTCTATACAAGGAGGAGATGTCCCCGCTATACAAGGAGGAGATGTCCCCTCTATACAAGGAGGAGATGTCCCCTCTATACAAGGAGGAGATGTCCCCTCTATACAAGGAGGAGATGTCACCGCTATACAAGGAGGAGATGTCCCCGCTATACAAGGAGGAGATGTCCCCTCTATACAAGGAGGAGATGTCCCCTCTATACAAGGAGGAGATGTCCCCTCTATACAAGGAGGAGATGTCCCCTCTATACAAGGAGGAGATGTCCCCTCTATACAAGGAGGAGATGTCCCCTCTATACAAGGAGGAGATGTCCCCTCTATACAAGGAGGAGATGTCCCCTCTATACAAGGAGGAGATGTCCCCTCTATACAAGGAGGAGATGTCCCCTCTATACAAGGAGGAGATGTCCCCTCTATACAAGGAGGAGATGTCCCCTCTATACAAGGAGGAGATGTCCCCTCTATACAAGGAGGAGATGTCCCCGCTATACAAGGAGGAGATGTCCCCGCTATACAAGGAGGAGATGTCCCCGCTATACAAGGAGGAGATGTCCCCTCTATACAAGGAGGAGATGTCCCCTCTATACAAGGAGGAGATGTCCCCTCTATACAAGGAGGAGATGTCCCCTCTATACAAGGAGGAGATGTCCCCGCTATACAAGGAGGAGATGTCCCCTCTATACAAGGAGGAGATGTCCCCTCTATACAAGGAGGAGATGTCCCCTCTATACAAGGAGGAGATGTCCCCACTATACAAGGAGGAGATGTCCCCGCTATACAAGGAGGAGATGTCCCCTCTATACAAGGAGGAGATGTCCCCTCTATACAAGGAGGAGATGTCCCCTCTATACAAGGAGGAGATGTCCCCTCTATACAAGGAGGAGATGTCCCCTCTATACAAGGAGGAGATGTCACCGCTATACAAGGAGGAGATGTTCCCGCTATACAAGGAGGAGATGTTCCCGCTATACAAGGAGGAGATGTCCCCTCTATACAAGGAGGAGATGTCCCCTCTATACAAGGAGGAGATGTCCCCTCTATACAAGGAGGAGATGTCCCCTCTATACAAGGAGGAGATGTCCCCTCTATACAAGGAGGAGATGTCCCCTCTATACAAGGAGGAGATGTCCCCGCTATACAAGGAGGAGATGTCCCCTCTATACAAGGAGGAGATGTCCCCTCTATACAAGGAGGAGATGTCCCCTCTATACAAGGAGGAGATGTCCCCGCTATACAAGGAGGAGATGTCCCCTCTATACAAGGAGGAGATGTCCCCTCTATACAAGGAGGAGATGTCCCCTCTATACAAGGAGGAGATGTCACCGCTATACAAGGAGGAGATGTCCCCGCTATACAAGGAGGAGATGTCCCCTCTATACAAGGAGGAGATGTCCCCTCTATACAAGGAGGAGATGTCCCCTCTATACAAGGAGGAGATGTCCCCTCTATACAAGGAGGAGATGTCCCCTCTATACAAGGAGGAGATGTCCCCTCTATACAAGGAGGAGATGTCCCCTCTATACAAGGAGGAGATGTCCCCTCTATACAAGGAGGAGATGTCCCCTCTATACAAGGAGGACATGTCCCCTCTATACAAGGAGGAGATGTCCCCTCTATACAAGGAGGAGATGTCCCCTCTATACAAGGAGGAGATGTCCCCGCTATACAAGGAGGAGATGTCCCCGCTATACAAGGAGGAGATGTCCCCTCTATACAAGGAGATGTCCCCGCTATACAAGGAGGAGATGTCCCCTCTATACAAGGAGGAGATGTCCCCGCTATACAAGGAGGAGATGTCCCCTCTATACAAGGAGGAGATGTCCCCGCCATACAAGGAGGAGATGTCCCCTCTATACAAGGAGGAGATGTCCCCTCTATACAAGGAGGAGATGTCCCCTCTATACAAGGAGGAGATGTCCCCGCCATACAAGGAGGAGATGTCCACTCTATACAAGGAGGAGATGTCCCCACTATACAAGGAGGAGATGTCCCCACTATACAAGGAGGAGATGTCCCCACTATACAAGGAGGAGATTTCACCTCTATACAAGGAGGAGATGTCACCTCTATACAAGGAGATGTCCCCTCTATACAAGGAGGAGATGTCCCCACTATACAAGGAGGAGATGTCCCCTCTATACAAGGAGGAGATGTCCCCACTATACAAGGAGGAGATGTCCCCGCCATACAAGGAGGAGATGTCCCCTCTATACAAGGAGGAGATGTCCCCTCTATACAAGGAGGAGATGTCCCCACTATACAAGGAGGAGATGTCCCCTCTATACAAGGAGGAGATGTCCCCGCTATACAAGGAGGAGATGTCCCGCCATACAAGGAGGAGATGTCCCCGCCATACAAGGAGGAGATGTCCCCGCCATACAAGGAGGAGATGTCCCCGCCATACAAGGAGGAGATGCCACCGCTATACACGGAGGAGATGCCACCGCTATACAAGGAGGAGATGTTCCCGCTATACAAGGAGAAGATGTCCCCGCTATACAAGGAGGAGATGTCCCCGCTATACAAGGAGGAGATGTCCCCTCTATACAAGGAGGAGATGTCCCCGCTATACAAGGAGGAGATGTCCCCACTATACACGGAGGAGATGCCACCGCTATACAAGGAGGAGATGTCCCCAATATACACGGAGGAGATGCCACCGCTATACAAGGAGAAGATGTTCCCGCTATACAAGGAGGAGATGCCACCGCTGTCATTAAGTAGTTACTGCTGGGACCAATTCAGTATTCCTAAGTTTGCACTTTTGGGAACTGATGTTTGTGACGCGCCCACAGGGTCTTGGGGGTTACTCGTCACTGGGCCAATGTAGGTTTGGGATGTCACAGCGGCCTTGCCCGGTTCTGTGACCCCGGCGGTGTCATTAAAAGGGGGATATTGGGGTTATTTACAGGGGAGAGAGTTTGTATTCGTGACGCCACCTGTGGTTTGCGGCTCATATAGGAGCTGAGGCAGTGGGTGCTTTCTCTGGGGCTGACGGTTGCACAGCTCGGTTGGTGCAGCTCTCCACAGGTAGAGCTCAGGCCCCGGGGATGTTGGGAGTAGTGGTCGCCTCTGGAGCAGGTGTGTGACGCCCTGGACTAGCCAGGTAGTCACAGGTAGGCCCTTTTACAGACACCTCCCCCCTTAAAAAGGTGACAGCAGCCAAACTACAAAACCCTTGTCACTTCCCTCCGGGTTTGATGTTCACACCAGGGGGCGGAGCCAGGTGGTTGGCTCCGCCCACCGAGGAGTCCACAGGCCCGGAGGCGGGAAAAACAGTAGTCTAGTGGAGTTGAGCTTTGACAGTGAAGCGGAGTGGAGTGAAGTTCAAGGGCAGACCTGTGCCTAGGTCTGCCATAGTCTACACCAGGTGTCTGGGTTGGAGCCCATTCACCCCTGGCAAGGAGGCAGACGTGGTGGCCGCCTGCAGGAGCTGGAATGTAGGGACGCCCGCCGGTACCGAACCGGGGAACCGATTGGAAACCGGAGCACCAGGAAGGGTACTCAGACCCAGTACGAGGCCCAGAAACAACTGGGCTGAGTCAAATCAACTGATTGAGGACTGGACTTTAGGACCTTCCCACCTAAGACCCGACTGAAGACAACAGCCCGACCATTAGGGTAAAGCCACCGCCCAGGCATAGAGACCCGACGGGCCAGCGTCTGCGGGCAAAAAGGGCTCTCCCGGCACATACCAAGCTGGGGAGCGGACTACCGTGGCTCAGGCATAGGAGTCGACATTTCTACATAAGCGAGGTGCAGGAGAAAGGCGGAAACCACCAACCTGATAAGGGGGAAAGCGCAGCCGCCTGCGGGCACCGTTCACCATCTCGTTTGGTTTACCAGAGACTCCAGCGTGCTTGTCATAGTGAGTACAACAGTGCCTTCAGGCCGGGCACCACGCCGACACGCCAGCACGCATCCATTCCCCTGCCTCAGCACCTCCCTCGAGACCATCATCCCCCTACCCATGGAGGGGTCAACACCAAGCTGCGCAACACCGTCCCCGGGAGCCTAGTCAACGGCAGCGGTGGTGTCCATCCATTCACCACAACCCGTGGGTGGCGTCACGAACTCAAATCACCAAACAACCGCGGCTCCGGCCATGGACCTCTCCACCGAACACCACCCCTCACGTAGCGCCAGCAACTCCCCCCTTTCAGAAGCAACGTGACCCCCGGATCCGTGAGGAGCTCGAGCCACCCACCAATGAGCACGGATCCGAGCGGCTCGGCAGCCGGCCGAGCCCCGGGGCGGTTCAGGTGCACGATGCTGGTATCGCCGACAACGATGGGACAACACAGAGAGTGCAGTTCAAGTTCTTTACACACTGAAGTCACTCTGCCCTTGGATTGCCGGGCTCCGCTGTTATGGGCTCCAGCCGATCTCAGATACTTCAGAGGTCAAGGCCGGTGTTTCCTTCTGTTTGTCCTTTCTGATGGTTTCCCTCCTCCCCAGCTCCTGGGCCGTGGAACGGGTCACGGGTGCCTTCCGCACTCCCCGCGAACCCTGGGATCCCCCTTCTTCCTAAGAATCCAGGTTGAGCCTCCAGCGCCTGACCACGGGCCCCTGTCTGGTCTCTGGCTGCTTCCTGACGTCTCCTCCTGAGTGCGACCTGGCGCTTGCTGTGCCCGGAGCTAACTGAATAAAGTGTCAGATGGCTCCTAACTTTCCCTGCAGGTACCCCACCTCCCGGGTTGCTGAACTAGTGGGCAAGAGGTCCCATACCTCATGATGGCCACCCCCGGCTCCTACCCTGGCCCAGTTCCAGTGACACAGCTCCCATGTTATGTGTTTGATGTGTTGTGGTGGTGGTTTACCGATGATGACCTCATCCGTATCCAAGATGAATACTGCACCTCAGGTGAGGTGGAGTACCCTGTGGCGCCTGAAGCCACAGGGGTGCCACATTTGCACGATGATGCTCCTTTTTTTCCCTTTGTCATCCTTTTGAGTCTCGGGGGGATTGGGTCTGTCCATGATGGTGGGATGTCTGTTGGGTGGGTGTTTTGGGTCCCCTGTAGGTGCTGGTAGAGAGGCCTCCTCTGTTCTCCTCCCTCCTCGGGGATCGTTCCTGCCGCGGTGCACAGTTGTGGGGGCTTTGGCACCGCGCTCCCCGTGTTTATGACATTTTCCGGCACAGATCACAATGCTTTTTCCATCCTCGCATCGAGACTTTGTATTAATTCTCCCTAATCGACGTCTCTTCCTCCTCTCTTCTCTCTGCCGGGAAACACAATCCTCTCTGGCAGTTTTCTGGATTAGCTCTAATGGAGGGAACGACTAAACTGTTTTTGAAGTAGGGAAGGGGGGACGGCCGGCTCCTGCCGCGATCCGAGCGGCGACTGAAATATGTCAGCTGCTCCGGGTGTCACTGATTATTAGACGGCCGCGGTGATCCAGCAAACCCGGCACCCCGGAGAGGAGCGGGCAACGGGGCGTTAGAGACCATTTTTCTTCGTCTGCGGAGTTAACCCTTTAGTTTGGAGGCCGCGATTCAGCTTCCCCCAAACTCCGAAATGAAAGATCTACAACTAAGGGGAAACTTTCCGCTATTGTAGCATTCGATAAACGTGCCCATTGGCATACTTGTGCCATAGACAGCACTGGGTGCCATGTGGCTTCCTCTCCGGGCCTATGAGCCCCCATGGGCCTTTACACCAGCTGCCCCATTGTTGGCCCATACACATGTAGTTGGGCTAGCTCCATGCCGCTCACATAGCCATCCGGCCACCAGCCCTGGCACCGTCCCATGGGGCACACATGAAACATACGGCAGCGTGTGACGCAGGATCTGCAGCCTGTGTGTACTGTAGCGTACGCGGGGGGGAAAGGTGCGGGGGGCTTTGATCTTTGCCCGCTGAATTCCCAAAGAAAACCTCTGAATGCCGCCTCTGCCAGAGCCCAATAATGAGAACAGCAGGATATGATCACTTTCCAAAGACGGATTCTCTGAGCCCCGAGCCGCAGCCATGAGGGATAAACGGCCGCTCTGAATGAGGGGTCAAAGGAAAAGATGGTGCAGTCCTTCAGTAAATCCTTTCACAGAAGCCGCATTCTCCCAGCAGCCATATTATCCCGCTGCTGGAAGTGGCCAGTGCCCGTCTCCGGGCAACCAGTGTACGGCCACCTCTGTTCTCCGGGATGGAGAATGTGTGCCGCGTACACTGGGGACACTGCGCGGCTCTATGGCCCGGGCCGCAGCTGCTGCACCGCCTCCTCCACATCACTGACACAAATGGAGCATCAGGGGTTAATTTACAAAAAATCCTCCCTGAAATGTAGAGGTCACATGATCTGTAACCACGAAGCCCAGCGACAATGCGGAGAGGTCTAAGGCCTAAAAAGAGTGCAGAGGAAAGTGACAGAGGCAGCGGCTGCAACAGCCAGGCAACAGAAAGACGCATGCGCGAGGCCGTGATGTCACCAAGTCTAGTCTGTGATTGGCCAATGACATACAGTGAGCGCAGTGATGTCACCGTGTCTGCAGCAGCTCAGTCTGTGATTGGATAATGCCGTACAGTGAGTGTAGGGATGTCACCATGGCTGCAGCAGCTCAGGCTGTGATTGGATGAGGCCGTACAGTGAGTGTAGTGATGTCACCATGGCTGCAGCAGCTCAGTCTGTGATTGGATGAGGCCGTACAGTGAGTGTAGTGATGTCACAGTGTCTGCAGCAGCTCAGTCTGTGATTGGATAATGCCGTACAGTGAGTGTAGTGATGTCACCATGTCTGCAGCAGCTCAGTCTGTGATTGGATGAGGCTGTACAGTGAGTGCAGTGATGTCACCATGTCTGCAGCAGCTCAGTCTGTGATTGGATGAGGCTGTACAGTGAGTGCAGTGATGTCACAGTGTCTGCAGCAGCTCAGTCTGTGATTGGATGAGGCTGTACAGTGAGTGCAGTGATGTCACCATGTCTGCAGCAGCTCAGTCTGTGATTGGATAATGCCATACAGTGAATGTAGTGATGTCACAGTGTCTCCAGAAGGTCAGTCTGTGATTGGATGATTCTGTACAGTGAGTGTAGTGATGTCACAGTGTCTGCAGCTGCTCAGTCTGTGATTGGATGAGGCTGTACAGTGAGTGCAGTGATGTCACAGTGTCTGCAGCTGCTCAGTCTGTGATTGGATGAGGCTGTACAGTGAGTGCAGTGATGTCACAGTGTCTGCAGCAGGTCAGTCTGTGATTGGATGAGGCTGTACAGTGAGTGTAGTGATGTCACAGTGTCTGCAGAAGGTCAGTCTGTGATTGGATGATTCTGTACAGTGAGTGTAGTGATGTCACAGTGTCTGCAGCTGCTCAGTCTGTGATTGGATGAGGCTGTACAGTGAGTGTAGTGATGTCACAGTGTCTGCAGCTGCTCAGTCTGTGATTGGATGAGGCTGTACAGTGAGTGTAGTGATGTCACAGTGTCTGCAGCAGGTCAGTCTGTGATTGGATGAGGCTGTACAGTGAGTGTAGTGATGTCACAGTGTCTGCAGCAGGTCAGTCTGTGATTGGATGAGGCTGTACAGTGAGTGCAGTGATGTCACAGTGTCTGCAGCAGGTCAGTCTGTGATTGGATGATTCTGTACAGTGAGTGTAGTGATGTCACAGTGTCTGCAGCTGCTCAGTCTGTGATTGGATGAGGCTGTACAGTGAGTGTAGTGATGTCACAGTGTCTGCAGCAGCTCAGTCTGTGATTGGATGAGGCTGTACAGTGAGTGTAGTGATGTCACAGTGTCTGCAGCAGCTCAGTCTGTGATTGGATGAGGCTGTACAGTGAGTGTAGTGATGTCACAGTGTCTGCAGCAGGTCAGTCTGTGATTGGATGAGGCTGTACAGTGAGTGCAGTGATGTCACAGTGTCTGCAGCAGATCAGTCTGTGATTGGATGAGGCTGTACAGTGAGTGTAGTGATGTCACAGTGTCTGCAGCAGGTCAGTCTGTGATTGGATGAGGCCGTACAGTGAGTGTAGTGATGTCACAGTATCTGCAGCAGCCCAGTCTGTGATTGGATGAGGCTGTACAGTGAGTGCAGTGATGTCACAGTGTCTGCAGCAGCTCAGTCTGTGATTGGATGAGGCTGTACAGTGAGTGCAGTGATGTCACAGTGTCTGCAGCAGCTCAGTCTGTGATTGGATGAGGCTGTACAGTGAGTGCAGTGATGTCACCATGTCTGCAGCAGCTCAGTCTGTGATTGGATGAGGCTGTACAGTGAGTGCAGTGATGTCACAGTATCTGCAGCAGCTCAGCAGTGATTGGATGAGGCTGTACAGTGAGTGCAGTGATGTCACAGTGTCTGCAGCAGCTCAGTCTGTGATTGGATGAGGCTGTACAGTGAGTGCAGTGATGTCACAGTGTCTGCAGCAGCTCAGTCTGTGATTGGATGAGGCTGTACAGTGAGTGCAGTGATGTCACCATGTCTGCAGCAGCTCAGTCTGTGATTGGATGAGGCTGTACAGTGAGTGCAGTGATGTCACAGTATCTGCAGCAGCTCAGCAGTGATTGGATGAGGCTGTACAGTGAGTGCAGTGATGTCACAGTGTCTGCAGCAGCTCAGTCTGTGATTGGATGAGGCTGTACAGTGAGTGCAGTGATGTCACAGTGTCTGCAGCAGCTCAGTCTGTGATTGGATGAGGCTGTACAGTGAGTGTAGTGATGTCACAGTGTCTGCAGCAGCTCAGTCTGTGATTGGATGAGGCTGTACAGTGAGTGCAGTGATGTCACAGTGTCTGCAGCAGCTCAGCAGTGATTGGATGAGGCTGTACAGTGAGTGCAGTGATGTCACAGTGTCTGCAGCAGCTCAGTCTGTGATTGGATGAGGCTGTACAGTGAGTGTAGTGATGTCACAGTGTCTGCAGCAGCTCAGTCTGTGATTGGATGAGGCCGTACAGTGAGTACAGTGATGTCACAGTGTCTGCAGCAGCTCAGTCTGTGATTGGATGAGGCCGTACAGTGAGTGCAGTGATGTCACAGTGTCTGCAGCAGCTCAGTCTGTGATTGGATGAGGCTGTACAGTGAGTGCAGTGATGTCACAGTGTCTGCAGCAGCTCAGTCTGTGATTGGATGAGGCTGTACAGTGAGTGTAGTGATGTCACAGTGTCTGCAGCAGGTCAGTCTGTGATTGGATGAGGCCGTACAGTGAGTGTAGTGATGTCACAGTATCTGCAGCAGCCCAGTCTGTGATTGGATGAGGCTGTACAGTGAGTGCAGTGATGTCACAGTGTCTGCAGCAGCTCAGTCTGTGATTGGATGAGGCTGTACAGTGAGTGCAGTGATGTCACAGTGTCTGCAGCAGCTCAGTCTGTGATTGGATGAGGCTGTACAGTGAGTGCAGTGATGTCACCATGTCTGCAGCAGCTCAGTCTGTGATTGGATGAGGCTGTACAGTGAGTGCAGTGATGTCACAGTATCTGCAGCAGCTCAGCAGTGATTGGATGAGGCTGTACAGTGAGTGCAGTGATGTCACAGTGTCTGCAGCAGCTCAGTCTGTGATTGGATGAGGCTGTACAGTGAGTGCAGTGATGTCACAGTGTCTGCAGCAGCTCAGTCTGTGATTGGATGAGGCTGTACAGTGAGTGTAGTGATGTCACAGTGTCTGCAGCAGCTCAGTCTGTGATTGGATGAGGCTGTACAGTGAGTGCAGTGATGTCACAGTGTCTGCAGCAGCTCAGCAGTGATTGGATGAGGCTGTACAGTGAGTGCAGTGATGTCACAGTGTCTGCAGCAGCTCAGTCTGTGATTGGATGAGGCTGTACAGTGAGTGTAGTGATGTCACAGTGTCTGCAGCAGCTCAGTCTGTGATTGGATGAGGCCGTACAGTGAGTACAGTGATGTCACAGTGTCTGCAGCAGCTCAGTCTGTGATTGGATGAGGCCGTACAGTGAGTGCAGTGATGTCACAGTGTCTGCAGCAGCTCAGTCTGTGATTGGATGAGGCTGTACAGTGAGTGCAGTGATGTCACAGTGTCTGCAGCAGCTCAGTCTGTGATTGGATGAGGCTGTACAGTGAGTGCAGTGATGTCACCATGTCTGCAGCAGCTCAGTCTGTGATTGGATGAGGCTGTACAGTGAGTGTAGTGATGTCACAGTATCTGCAGCAGCTCAGCAGTGATTGGATGAGGCTGTACAGTGAGTGTAGTGATGTCACAGTATCTGCAGCAGCTCAGCAGTGATTGGATGAGGCTGTACAGTGAGTGCAGTGATGTCACAGTGTCTGCAGCAGCTCAGTCTGTGATTGGATGAGGCTGTACAGTGAGTGCAGTGATGTCACAGTGTCTGCAGCAGCTCAGTCTGTGATTGGATGAGGCTGTACAGTGAGTGTAGTGATGTCACAGTGTCTGCAGCAGCTCAGTCTGTGATTGGATGAGGCTGTACAGTGAGTGTAGTGATGTCACAGTATCTGCAGCAGCTCAGCAGTGATTGGATGAGGCTGTACAGTGAGTGCAGTGATGTCACAGTGTCTGCAGCAGCTCAGTCTGTGATTGGATGAGGCTGTACAGTGAGTGTAGTGATGTCACAGTGTCTGCAGCAGCTCAGTCTGTGATTGGATGAGGCTGTACAGTGAGTGCAGTGATGTCACAGTGTCTGCAGCAGCTCAGTCTGTGATTGGATGAGGCTGTACAGTGAGTGCAGTGATGTCACAGTGTCTGCAGCAGCTCAGTCTGTGATTGGATGAGGCTGTACAGTGAGTGCAGTGATGTCACAGTATCTGCAGCAGCTCAGCAGTGATTGGATGAGGCTGTACAGTGAGTGCAGTGATGTCACAGTGTCTGCAGCAGCTCAGTCTGTGATTGGATGAGGCTGTACAGTGAGTGCAGTGATGTCACAGTGTCTGCAGCAGCTCAGTCTGTGATTGGATGAGGCTGTACAGTGAGTGTAGTGATGTCACAGTGTCTGCAGCAGCTCAGTCTGTGATTGGATGAGGCTGTACAGTGAGTGTAGTGATGTCACAGTGTCTGCAGCAGATCAGTCTGTGATTGGATGAGGCCGTACAGTGAGTGCAGTGATGTCACAGTGTCTGCAGCAGCTCAGTCTGTGATTGGATGAGGCTGTACAGTGAGTGCAGTGATGTCACAGTGTCTGCAGCAGCTCAGTCTGTGATTGGATGAGGCCGTACAGTGAGTGCAGTGATGTCACAGTGTCTGCAGCAGCTCAGTCTGTGATTGGATGAGGCCGTACAGTGAGTGCAGTGATGTCACAGTGTCTGCAGCAGCTCAGTCTGTGATTGGATGAGGCTGTACAGTGAGTGCAGTGATGTCACAGTGTCTGCAGCAGCTCAGTCTGTGATTGGATGAGGCTGTACAGTGAGTGCAGTGATGTCACAGTGTCTGCAGCAGCTCAGCAGTGATTGGATGAGGCTGTACAGTGAGTGCAGTGATGTCACAGTGTCTGCAGCAGCTCAGTCTGTGATTGGATGAGGCCGTACAGTGAGTGTAGTGATGTCACAGTGTCTGCAGCAGCTCAGTCTGTGATTGGATGAGGCTGTACAGTGAGTGCAGTGATGTCACAGTGTCTGCAGCAGCTCAGTCTGTGATTGGATGAGGCTGTACAGTGAGTGCAGTGATGTCACAGTGTCTGCAGCAGCTCAGCAGTGATTGGATGAGGCTGTACAGTGAGTGCAGTGATGTCACAGTGTCTGCAGCAGCTCAGCAGTGATTGGATGAGGCTGTACAGTGAGTGCAGTGATGTCACAGTGTGATTGGCCTTGTATGTGGAATATCCTGCACTAGTGACACCTTGTACACTACATTTTCTCACAATGTGCCCTGATGGTTTTCTGCCGTGTTATTTGTGGCTCTTTTCCCCGTGTCTTGCTGGTGCGGAGGTGTGTGAACCCCTGGACGTGGCGCGGCCCCCCCATTGTCTGCCTGATGGCCGGTGAATGGCAGAGGTAGAGGGAAGATCAGGTTCCAGGCCTGTGAATGCTGCGGACCCCCTGGGTGCAGCCATTAGGATCATTCCTGATTGGACACACTCCACAGTCTCCTTCTTTTTCTTCCCTTTTTCCTTTTGTCCTGCAAGCATGAAACTCTATCCTGTTACTGGAGGGGCCGGGGCTGGGACATGCAGGGGTCACATCCAAAGCTGCACCGCCTGCCCGGCCTATACATGCTCCATAGGAGGACATACATGTCGCGGGATCGCCCACGTGTACCTCATCCGTACAAGACCACGGGGTCTTATAGCGGCCCGTACCGACCATATGTGCAACTGGACGGGTGACATCACAGATGCCTCTTTACCCATCTCCTGAAATCCTCTGTGCTGCTGGAAGGACTGCTCCTTCCACTGTAGAACTTTCTGTGACCTCTAATAACATACCCAAACCCTTGTCCTGAAATCCTCTGTGCTGCTGAAGATGATACATGGTGGCCGTATGTGCTGCAGCCATGCTTCAGGTCCAGAGGTGATGGGCCAGGAATTGGAGCAGAGTAGATCCTGGACGCGGCGGAGGTGATTGGACTCCTGGGATTACTCATCAGAGGGTCATGGGAGGAATCCGGCGTTTCTGGCCCTGCCGCAGCGTCTCATATCCTAGAGTGAACCCTGATAAATGCCATGTTCCGTATCGCTGCAGCGTCAGAAACATCACAAAAGCAAATTATCCGTGAAAGTATTCCCGAAGCAGTCCACGTGTCCTGAAACGTAACCGGCAGCGTTCCCTGCACAGTCCGGGGGCCGAGCCGCTCCAGAAAAGCCCGTCCAAACAACAACCGACATGGCTCCTACAGGGGTCAATCCACCATTTCTCCTGCAGGTTTTCCAATATTTTGAATATTTTTGCCCTTAAAGGGGGATCCTGGGGTTTAGCAGGAGCAGACTTAGATTGACCTGGGGTTTAGCAGGAGCGGACTTAGAGCTACCTGGGGTTTAGCAGGAGCAGACTTAGAGCTACCTGGGGTTTAGCAGGAGCGGACTTAGAGCTACCTGGGGTTTAGCAGGAGCAGACTTAGAGCTACCTGGGGTTTAGCAGGAGCAGACTTAGAGCTACCTGGGGTTTAGCAGGAGCAGACTTAGAGCGACCTGGGGTTTAGCAGGAGCGGACTTAGAGCAACCTGGGGTTTAGCAGGTGCAGACTTAGAGCGACCTGGGGTTTAGCAGGAGCAGACTTAGAGCTACCTGGGGTTTAGCAGGTGCAGACTTAGAGCTACCTGGGGTTTAGCAGGAGCAGACTTAGAGCTACCTGGGGTTTAGCAGGAGCAGACTTAGAGCTACCTGGGGTTTAGCAGGAGCAGACTTAGAGCGACCTGGGGTTTAGCAGGAGCGGACTTAGAGCTACCTGGGGTTTAGCAGGAGCAGACTTAGAGCTACCTGGGGTTTAGCAGGAGCAGACTTAGAGCGACCTGGGGTTTAGCAGGAGCGGACTTAGAGCTACCTGGGGTTTAGCAGGAGCAGACTTAGAGCTACCTGGGGTTTAGCAGGAGCAGACTTAGAGCTACCTGGGGTTTAGCAGGTGCAGACTTAGAGCTACCTGGGGTTTAGCAGGAGCAGACTTAGAGCTACCTGGGGTTTAGCAGGTGCAGACTTAGAGCTACCTGGGGTTTAGCAGGAGCAGACTTAGAGCTACCTGGGGTTTAGCAGGAGCAGACTTAGAGCTACCTGGGGTTTAGCAGGTGCAGACTTAGAGCTACCTGGGGTTTAGCAGGAGCGGACTTAGAGCTACCTGGGGTTTAGCAGGTGCAGACTTAGAGCGACCTGGGGTTTAGCAAGTGCAGACTTAGAGCTACCTGGGGTTTAGCAGGAGCGGACTTAGAGCTACCTGGGGTTTAGCAGGAGCAGACTTAGAGCGACCTGGGGTATAGCAGGTGTAGACTTAGAGCGACCTGGGGTTTAGCAGGAGCAGACTTAGAGCTACCTGGGGTTTAGCAGGAGCGGACTTAGAGCTACCTGGGGTTTAGCAGGAGCGGACTTAGAGCTACCTGGGGTTTAGCAGGAGCGGACTTAGAGCTACCTGGGGTTTAGCAGGTGCAGACTTAGAGCTACCTGGGGTTTAGCAGGTGCAGACTTAGAGCTACCTGGGGTTTAGCAGGAGCGGACTTAGAGCTACCTGGGGTTTAGCAGGAGCGGACAGACCACCATAGGATGGTAACATGCCGTCGTGTTCCTTCTGCACCAGGAGGCCCAGGATGAACAGCACCATTAGCACAATGCCCCTGTAGGCTCCCTGCCCCCTGCCCTGAGCCGCACAGGTGACACCGCACCTCTCCCATTCCCAGATGTATAATCCCATTGTTCCCGCCTCGGCCATTCCTGAGTGTTGGTCACAGACAGAAATTGCAAACCCCAAAAGCCGCACAAAGCCTAATCCGCGGGGACAATGGGGACGACAGAGGCCTGATGAGATAACGAGGGCCGCGCTGAAAATGGGCTCGGAGGAGCTGTCAGCGGCAGAACAATGGCCGCCTCATAGAGCGGAGACACCGGGCGGAGGAGCGGCTCCGGAGATGACAGATCGCCCCATTCAGGTGCACGGGAGCCGCGCACATCGGAAAACCCTGCAGACTATTGCAGCTAGAACTGTGCACACATTCCTGCAGAACATTGCACTGCTTGTATATAGTGGAGCTTTGCACCATCATGCAGAGCATCACCCCACCACCAAATATTCACCCCAAAACCTCTGCAGAATATTGCCCCACGTGACCCAGAACCTCCCCAACACTGATCTCTGGTGCAGAGCATCTCACCCGCAGAGGACGAGGCAGAGACAGAATCTGCGGATCGCTGCCTGCAGAGCATTTATATGCACGGCCAAAAATAGTGAGCGTGCTCCATCCATGGGCAACTACACCATGAAAAGGGGCTTAAAGAGACATGCACCGCTATAATATAGCAATATGTGCGCAGAAGAGAAGCAGAGCATCGCACCCAGTATAAGTCACAATCCTTCCCATACACAGGGCGCTGATCTCAACTAGGACCATCATTGTCTAATCACTGGACAGAGTATATCCTGCAGATCGTTACCCCCCATATTCTGCAGATCGTTACCCCCCATATTCTGCAGATCGTTACCCCCCATATTCTTCAGATCGTTATCCCCCATATTCTGCAGATCGTTACCCCCCATATTCTGCAGATCATTACCCCCCATATTCTGCAGATCATTACCCCCCATATTCTGCAGATTATTACCCCACATATTCTGCAGCTTGTTATCCCCCACATACAGTACAGGCCAAAAGTTTGGACACACCTTCTCATTCAAAGAGTTTTCTTTATTTTCATGACTCTAAAAATTGTAGATTCACATTGAAGACATCAAAACTATGAATTAAAACATGTGGAATGAAATACTTACAAAAAAGTGTGAAACTGAAAATCTGTCTTATATTCGAGGTTCTTCACAGTCGCCGCCTTTTGCTTTGATTACTGCTTTGCACACTCTTGGCATTCTCTTGATGAGCTTCTTCCATTAGTCTTGAAGGAGTTCCCAGAGATGCTTAGCACTTGTTGGCCCTTTTGCCTTCACTCTGTGGTCCAGCTCACCCCAAACCATCTCGATTGGGTTCAGGTCTGGTGACTGTGGAGGCCAGGTCATCTGGCGTAGCCCCCATCACTCTCCTTCTTAGTCAAATAGCTCTTACACAGCCTGGAGGTGGGTTTGGGGTCATTGTCCTGTTGAAAAATAAATGATGTCCAACTAAACACAAACCGGATGGAATAGCACGCCACTGCAAGATGCTGTGGTAGCCATGCTGGTTCTGTATGCCTTCAATTCTGAATAAATCCCCAACAGTGTCACCAGCAAAGCCCCCCCACACCATCACACCTCCTCCTCCATGCTTCACAGTGGGAACCAGCCATGTAGAGTCCATCCGTTCTCCTTTTCTACAAAGACACGGTGGTTGGATCCAAAGATCTCAAATTTGGACTCATCAGAGCAAAGCACAGATTTCCACTGGTCTAATGTCCATTCCTTGTGTTCTCTTCTGCTTGTTGCCTGTCCTTAGCAGAGGTTTCCTAGCAGCTATTTTACCATGAAGGCTGCTGCACAAGGTCTCCTCGTAACAGTTGTTCTAGAGATGAGGTGTGTCCAAACTTTTGGTCTGTACTGTATATTCTGCAGATCATTAATTCCACATATTTTGCAGATCATTACCCCCCATATTCTGCAGATCGTTACCCCCCCCATATTCTTCAGATCGTTACCCCCCCCCATATTCTTCAGATCATTACCCCCCATATTCTGCAGATTGTTACCCCCCCCATATTCTTCAGATCGTTACCCCCCCCATATTCTTCAGATCATTACCCACCATATTCTGTAGATTATTACCCCCCATATTCTGCAGATCATTACCCCCCCATATTCTGCAGATCATTACCCCCACGTATATTCTGCAGATCGTTACCCTCTATATTCTGCAGATCATTACCTCCACATATTCTGCAGATCATTACCCCCACATATATGCTGCAGATCGTTACCTCCCCATTTTCTGCAGATAGTTACCCCCACATAGTCTACAGATCTTTACTCCCCATATTCTGCAGATTGTTACCCCCCACATATATTCTACAGATCGTTACCCCACATATTCTGCAGATCGTTACCCCCCATTTTCTGCAGATAGTTACCCCCATATATTCTGCAGATTGTTACTCCCATATTCTGCAGATCATTACCCCCACGTATATATTCTGCAGATCGTTACCCCCTATAGTCTGCAGATCATTACCTCCACATATTCTGCAGATCATTACCCCCACATATATGCTGCAGATAGTTACCCCCATATATTCTGCAGATCATTTTCCCCACATATTCTGCAGATCGTTACCCTCCATATTCTGAAGATCGTTACCCCCACATATATTATGCAGATCATTAACACCACATATTCTGCAGATCATTACCCCCATATTCTGCAGATCGTTACCCCCCATATTCGGCAGATCGTTACCCCCCATATTCTGCAGCTCGTTACCTCCCATATTCTGCAGCTCGTTACCTCCCATATTCTGCAGATCATTACCTCCCATATTCTGCAGATCGTTACCTCCCATATTCTGCAGCTCGTTGCCTCCCATATTCTGCAGCTCGTTACTCCCCATATTCTGCATCTCGTTACCCCACATATTCTGCAGCTCGTTACCTCCCATATTCTGCAGCTCGTTACCTCCCATATTCTGCAGCTCGTTACCTCCCATATTCTGCAGATAGTTACCTCCCATATTCTGCAGCTCGTTACCTCCCATATTCTGCAGCTCGTTACCCCCCATATTCTGCAGCTCGTTACCTCCCGTATTCTGCAGCTCGTTACCTCCCATATTCTGCAGCTTGTTACTCCCCATATTCTGCAGCTCGTTACCTCCCATATTCTGCAGCTCGTTACTCCCCATATTCTGCAGCTCGTTACCTCCCATATTCTGCAGCTCGTTACCTCCCATATTCTGCAGCTCGTTACTCCCCATATTCTGCAGCTCGTTACCTCCCATATTCTGCAGCTTGTTACTCCCCATATTCTGCAGCTTGTTACTCCCCATATTCTGCAGCTCGTTACCTCCCATATTCTGCAGCTCGTTACTCCCCATATTCTGCATCTCGTTACCTCCCATATTCTGCAGCTCGTTACCCCCCATATTCTGCAGCTCGTTACTCCCCATATTCTGCATCTCGTTACCCCACATATTCTGCAGCTCGTTACCTCCCATATTCTGCAGCTCGTTACTCCCCATATTCTGCATCTCGTTACCTCCCATATTCTGCAGCTCGTTACCCCCCATATTCTGCAGCTCGTTACTCCCCATATTCTGCATCTCGTTACCCCACATATTCTGCAGCTTGTTACCCCCCATATTCTGCAGCTCGTTACCTCCCATATTCTGCAGCTCGTTACCTCCCATATTCTGCAGCTTGTTACTCCCCATATTCTGCAGCTCGTTACCTCCCATATTCTGCAGCTCGTTACCTCCCATATTCTGCATCTCGTTACTCCCCATATTCTGCAGCTCGTTACTCCCCATATTCTGCATCTCGTTACCCCACATATTCTGCAGCTCGTTACCTCCCATATTCTGCATCTCGTTACCCCACATATTCTGCAGCTCGTTACTCCCCATATTCTGCAGCTCGTTACCTCCCATATTCTGCAGATAGTTACCTCCCATATTCTGCATCTCGTTACCCCACATATTCTGCAGCTCGTTACCTCCCATATTCTGCATCTCGTTACTCCCCATATTCTGCAGCTCGTTACCTCCCATATTCTGCAGATAGTTACCTCCCATATTCTGCATCTCGTTACCCCACATATTCTGCAGCTCGTTACCCCCCATATTCTGCAGATAGTTACCTCCCATATTCTGCATCTCGTTACTCCCCATATTCTGCATCTCGTTACCCCACATATTCTGCATCTCGTTACCTCCCATATTCTGCATCTCGTTACCCCACATATTCTGCAGCTCGTTACCTCCCATATTCTGCAGCTCGTTACCCCACATATTCTGCATCTCGTTACCCCCCATATTCTGCATCTCGTTACCCCCCATATTCTGCATCTCGTTACCCCCCATATTCTGCATCTCGTTACCCCCCATATTCTGCATCTCGTTACCCCCCATATTCTGCATCTCGTTACCCCCCATATTCTGCATCTCGTTACCTCCCATATTCTGCATCTCGTTACCCCCCATATTCTGCATCTCGTTACCCCCCATATTCTGCAGCTCGTTACCCCCCATATTCTGCATCTCGTTACCCCACATATTCTGCATCTCGTTACCTCCCATATTCTGCATCTCGTTACCTCCCATATTCTGCAGCTCGTTACCCCACATATTCTGCAGCTCGTTACCTCCCATATTCTGCAGCTCGTTACTCCCCATATTCTGCATCTCGTTACCCCACATATTCTGCAGCTCGTTACCTCCCATATTCTGCAGCTCGTTATCTCCCATATGCTGCAGCTCGTTACCTCCCATATTCTGCATCTCGTTACTCCCCATATTATGCAGTTTGTTATACCACATATTCTGCAGATTATTACCCCCCATTTTCTGCTTCTCGTTACCCCACATATTCTGCAGATCCTTACTCCCAATATTCTGCAGATAGTTACCCCCCCCATATTCTGCAGCTCATTATCCCACATATTCTGCAGATTATTACTCCCCATATTCTGCAGATAGTTACCCCCCCATATTCTGCAGATCGTTGCCTCCCACATCTGGCACCATGGAGGTAATATTTCTATTGCATTAGTGCCAGCGGCTAATGAGGAAGTGATTTCCACCCATGCAAAGTACCAAGAAGCAGGATCATGCTAATTAAGGTGACGGCTGCTCTTTAATTAAGCAGCAATTCTTCCCCAAAGTGGCTTTTCTCATGTAAATGTGGAGAGGTTGCCTCACACAACAGCTCTATAGCCCATAGCTGAACCCCAATCTCAGGGTGTTAATCCCCTGTGCGGCCATTGTTGGGAGGATGTTGGACGTGTAGTAATTCCCAGTCTTCTGCTCACGCTTGAAGTCTCTGCCAGAGTTTTAAAAGTGGGTTCCCGCCAAGTGATGTGAAGGATTACCAGACATTGGGACATGGACGACTCAATCCAGACAAGGACCAAGTGGTATCAACTGCACATCATCCATCATCCACCATCCATCATCCATCATCCATCATCCACCATCCATCATCCATCATCCACCATCCATCATCCATCATCCATCATCATGGAGATGAGAAGGGCCAGAACGGAGGACCGGACACCGCACAACCACCACCCTATACTGGTTACCAGTCAGTGATACAGTCCCGCCAACCAGCACCCTGAACTGGTGAGCAGCCGGAACTGGAGTGTCTGGGATGGCCGATATCCCTAAATAGAGGGGTCACCAGAGAGAAAACACTGTCCTTCAGGAGGAGGATTTAATATTCATGCTTTTCCCCAGTTACTATTGCCACACCAACTAAATGTCTGCAAGAAGAACCAGTAAACCCAGAGACAATACCTGTGTCCTGTCTGTCTGCAACCACCACTAGGGGGAGCTCCCTGTATACAGAGATACATGATAAGATCCTGTCTGCAGCCACCACTAGGGGGAGCTCCCTGTATACAGAGATACATGATAAGATCCTGCCTGCAGCCACCACTAAGGGGAGCTCCCTGTATACAGAGATACATGATAAGATCCTGTCTGCAGACACCACTAGGGGGAACTCCCTGTATACAGAGATACATGATAAGCTCCTGTCTGCAGCCACCACTAGGGGGAGCTCCCTATATACAGAGATACATGATAAGATCCTGTCTGCAGTCACCACTAGGGGGAGCTCCCTGTATACAGAGATACATGATAAGATCCTGTCTGCAGACACCACTAGGGGGAACTCCCTGTATACAGAGATACATGATAAGATCCTGTCTGCAGCCACCACTAGGGGGAGCTCCCTGTATACAGAGATACATGATAAGATCCTGCCTGCAGCCACCACTAAGGGTACCTTCACACTTAGCGATGCAGCAGCGATCCGACCAGCGATCTGACCTGGTCAGGATCGCTGCTGCATCGCTACATGGTCGCTGGTGAGCTGTCAAACAGGCAGATCTCACCAGTGACCAGCCCCCAGCCAGCAGCGACGTGCAAGCGACGTTGCGCTTGCACGGAGCCGCCGTCTGGAAGCTGCGGAGACTGGTAACTAAGGTAAACATCGGGTATGGTTACCCGATGTTTACATTAGTTACCAGTGTGAGCAGGGAGCAGGGAGCCGCGCACACTAAGCGCTGGCTCCTTGCTCTCCTAGCTACAGTACACATCGGGTTAATTAACCCGATGTGTAATGCAGCTACATGTGCAGAGAGCAGGGAGCCGCGCACACTGAGCGCTGGCTCCTTGCTCTCCTAGCTGCTGTACACATCGGGTTAATTAACCCGATGTGTACAGCAGCTACATGTGCAGAGAGCCGGAGCCGGCAGCACAGGCAGCGTGAGAGCTGCGGAGGCTGGTAACTAAGGTAAATATCGGGTAACCACCTTGGTTACCCGATGTTTATCTTGGATACAGCTTACCTCAGCTGTCAGATGCCGGCTCCTGCTCCCCTGCTCGCTTCATTTGTCGCTCTCTTGCTGTCACACACAGCGATCTGTGTGTCACAGCAGGAGAGCGGCTTTGAAGAAAACGAACCAGGGCTGTGTGTAACGAGCAGCGATCTCGCAGCAGGGGCCAGATCGCTGCTCAGTGTCACACACAGCGAGCTCGCTAATGAGGTCACTGCTGCGTCACAAAAAGCGTGACTCAGCAGCGATCTCGGCAGCGAGCTCGCTGTGTGTGAAGCACCCCTTAGGGGAGCTCCCTGTATACAGAGATACATGATAAGATCCTGTCTGCAGACACCACTAGGGGGAACTCCCTGTATACAGAGATACATGATAAGCTCCTGTCTGCAGCCACCACTAGGGGGAGCTTCCTGTATACAGACATACATAAGATAAGATCCTGTCTGCAGTCACCACTAGGGGGAGCTCCCTGTATACAGAGATACATGATAAGATCCTGCCTGCAGCCACCACTAAGGGGAGCTCCCTGTATACAGAGATACATGATAAGATCCTGTCTGCAGACACCACTAGGGGGAACTCCCTGTATACAGAGATACATGATAAGATCCTGTCTGCAGCCACCACTAGGGGGAGCTCCCTGTATACAGAGATACATGATAAGCTCCTGTCTGCAGCCACCACTAGGGGGAGCTTCCTGTATACAGACATACATAAGATAAGATCCTGTCTGCAGCCACCACTAGGGGGAGCTCCCTGTATACAGAGATACATGATAAGATCATCTAGGGGGAGCTCCCTGTATACAGAGATACATGATAAGATCCTGTCTGCAGCCACCACTAGGGGGAGCTCCCTGTATACAGAGATACATGATAAGATCCTGCCTGCAGTCACCACTAGGGGGAGCTCCCTGTATACAGAGATACAAGATAATGTCTGCAACCACCACTAGGGGGAGCTCCCTGTATACAGAGATACATGATAAGATCCTGCCTGCAGCCACCACTAGTGGGAGCTTCCTGTATACAGAGATACATGATAAGATCCTGTCTACAGTCACCACTAGGATGAGCTCCCTGTATACAGAGATACATGATAAGATCCTGTCTGCAGTCACCACTAGGATGAGCTCCCTGTATACAGAGATACATGATAAGATCCTGTCTGCAGCCTCCACTAGGGGGAGCTCCCTGTATACAGAGATACATGATAAGATCCTGTCTGCAGTCACCACTAGGGGGAGCTCCCTGTATACAGAGATACATGATAAGATCCTGTCTGCAGCCTCCACTAGGGGGAGCTCCCTGTATACAGAGATACATGATAAGATCCTGTCTGCAGCCTCCACTAGGGGGAGCTCCCTGTATACAGAGATACATGATAAGATCCTGTCTGCAGCCTCCACTAGGGGGAGCTCCCTGTATACAGAGACACATGATAGGATCCTGTCTGCAGTCACCACTAGGAGGAGCTCCCTGTATACAGAGATACATGATAAGATCCTGTCTGCAGCCACCACTAGGGGGAGCTCCCTGTATACAGAGATACATGATAAGATCCTGTCTGCAGTCACCACTAGGGGGAGCTCCCTGTATACAGAGATACATGATAAGATCCTGTCTGCAGTCACCACTAGAGGGAGCTCCCTGTATACAGACATACATGATAAGATCCTGTCTGCAGCCACCACTAGGGGGAGCTCCCTGTATGCAGAGATACATGATAAGATCCTGTCTGCAGTCACCACTAGAGGGAGCTCCCTGTATACAGACATACATGATAAGATCCTGTCTGCAGCCACCACTAGGGGGCGCTCCCTGTATACAGAGATACATGATAAGATCCTGTCTGCAGTCACCACTAGGGGGAGCTCCCTGTATACAGAGATACATGATAAGCTCCTGTCTGCAGTCACCACTAGGGGGAGCTCCCTGTATACAGAGATACATGATAAGATCCTGTCTGCAGCCTCCACTAGGGGGAGCTCCCTGTATACAGAGATACATGATAAGATACTGTCTGCAGCCACCACTAGGGGGAGCTCCCTGTATACAGAGATACATGATAAGATCCTGTCTGCAGCCACCACTAGGAGGAGCTCCCTGTATACAGAGATACATGATAAGATCCTGTCTGCAGCCTCCACTAGGGGGAGCTCCCTGTATACAGAGACACATGATAGGATCCTGCCTGCTACTTTCTGATGCTTGTGCAGATGATATCACAGTCTTCTCCTCTCCTGACCTCTTACAATCGCTCACCTTTCTGGCATTGCTGGTCCATAACGCAGTCACTCATGGGGGCGACTTACATTGGTGTGGCCCCTGACACCTTCCTCCTATTTAGGGCTCTATTATAAGTTTTTGGGGCACAATCTCTCTCTCGTGCACAGGGATCCCCCCTGATTTGTACCCTATGACAGCGCCCTCCGCTGGACATCACCGGCAGCGACACTGTCACTAGCCATGTATACACATGGACTTTGTGACCCTATTAACCCATCGTTTCCCGGATGCCCGGTCAGTTAATGGTTTGTGCTGCTGTCCTCTGATGGCGGTGGCGGATTTGGATGTGGACCAGGGGAGGCGCGCGGTCGCGTCCTATCTCGCCGGCTGCTATTTGCGGCCCGGCCTGTGTTTATTTTATTCTTAGCCTGTGGAATCCTTTCACAGGAAAAGCCTAAAACAGCAGCAGCTATTTCTAAGGTTGTGTGCGGAGTACACACAGGGAATTGTCTCCATTCACAACACAGCGGCCATCTTTCATGGGAACCCGGCCACGTCCTATTACCATGGTGATTGTGTTTACTAGGCCTACGCTCATCAGGATTTAGTGTCTAGACGTTAAAATTGGAAGTTTACTATGTGAGAAGAAGCAATGTAGACCTGGATGTGCGCGTCGCGGTGCGGGGAGAGTGGCATGGATGATGGTAACGTGGCACGGATAATGGTAACGTGGCACAGCAGCCGTCTACAACCAGCAGAGCCACGGCCATAAGATCTGGACTGGTGATGAGGAGACGTGACCATGCACCATCCATGTGTATCCCAATGCATAAACATGTGAAGACGGACTGATCAGCAGAGCACTTGGGCCGTGCCTGAGGGTGCGACATCTGAGGAGAACAAGGGTCCGGTCATGCTCCACACAGATACAGGAGAGCCATGGTGGATCCATCAAACACCCAAAGCTGTGACTGCAATCCCTTCCTTGCCTGTGGTGATTCCTCTTCACGCCATCTTTGAAGCCCAGTCTATGCTGACTACAGTCCCCTCAGTCCATGGCATCTCCAGTGTACACCATCTATAGTCTACCATCAATGGCATCCCCAGTGTACCCCATCTATAGTCTACCATCAATGGCATCCCCAGTGTACCCCATCTATAGTCTACCATCAATGGCATCCCCAGTGTACCCCATCTATAGTCTACCATCAATGGCATCCCCAGTGTACCCCATCTATAGTCTGCCATCAATGGCATCCCCAGTGTACCCCATCTATAGTCTACCATCAATGGCATCCCCAGTGTACCCCATCTATAGTCTACCATCAATGGCATCCCCAGTGTACCCCATCTATAGTCTACCATCAATGGCATCCCCAGTGTACCCCATCTATAGTCTACCATCAATGGCATCCCCAGTGTACACCATCTATAGTCTACCATCAATGGCATCCCCAGTGTACCCCATCTATAGTCTACCATCAATGGCATCCCCAGTGTACCCCATCTATAGTCTACCATCAATGGCATCCCCAGTGTACCCCATCTATAGTCTACCATCAATGGCATCCCCATTGTACCCCATCTATAGTCTACCATCAATGGCATCCCCAGTGTACCCCATCTATAGTCTACCATCAATGGCATCCCCATTGTACCCCATCTATAGTCTACCATCAATGGCATCTCCAGTGTACACCATCTATAGTCTACCATCAATGGCATCCCCATTGTACCCCATCTATAGTCTACCATCAATGGCATCCCCAGTGTACCCCATCTATAGTCTACCATCAATGGCATCCCCAGTGTACACCATCTATAGTCTACCATCAATGGCATCCCCAGTGTACCCCATCTATAGTCTACCATCAATGGCATCCCCAGTGTACCCCATCTATAGTCTACCATCAATGGCATCCCCAGTGTACACCATCTATAGTCTACCATCAATGGCATCCCCAGTGTACCCCATCTATAGTCTACCATCAATGGCATCCCCAGTGTACCCCATCTATAGTCTACCATCAATGGCATCCCCATTGTACCCCATCTATAGTCTACCATCAATGGCATCCCCATTGTACCCCATCTATAGTCTACCATCAATGGCATCCCCAGTGTACCCCATCTATAGTCTACCATCAATGGCATCCCCATTGTACCCCATCTATAGTCTACCATCAATGGCATCCCCATTGTACCCTATCTATAGTCTACCATCAATGGCATCTCCAGTGTACCCCATCTATAGTCTACCATCAATGGCATCCCCAGTGTACCCCATCTATAGTCTACCATCAATGGCATCCCCATTGTACCCCATCTATAGTCTACCATCAATGGCATCCCCAGTGTACCCCATCTATAGTCTACCATCAATGGCATCCCCAGTGTACCCCATCTATAGTCTACCATCAATGGCATCCCCATTGTACCCCATCTATAGTCTACCATCAATGGCATCCCCATTGTACCCCATCTATAGTCTACCATCAATGGCATCCCCAGTGTACCCCATCTATAGTCTACCATCAATGGCATCCCCATTGTACCCCATCTATAGTCTACCATCAATGGCATCCCCATTGTACCCTATCTATAGTCTACCATCAATGGCATCCCCATTGTACCCCATCTATAGTCTACCATCAATGGCATCCCCATTGTACCCTATCTATAGTCTACCATCAATGGCATCCCCATTGTACCCCATCTATAGTCTACCATCAATGGCATCTCCAGTGTACACCATCTATAGTCTACCATGAATGGCATCCCCAGTGTATCCCATCTATAGTCTACCATCAATGGCATCCCCAGTGTACCCCATCTATAGTCTACCATCAATGGCATCCCCAGTGTACCCCATCTATAGTCTACCATCAATGGCATCCCCAGTGTACACCATCTATAGTCTACCATCAATGGCATCCCCAGTGTACCCCATCTATAGTCTACCATCAATGGCATCCCCAGTGTACCCCATCTATAGTCTACCATCAATGGCATCCCCATTGTACCCCATCTATAGTCTACCATCAATGGCATCCCCATTGTACCCCATCGATAGTCTACCATCAATGGCATCCCCATTGTACCCCATCTATAGTCTACCATCAATGGCATCCCCATTGTACCCCATCTATAGTCTACCATCAATGGCATCTCCAGTGTACCCCATCTATAGACTACCATCAATGGCATCTCCAGTGTACACCATCTATAGTCTACCATCAATGGCATCTCCAGTGTACCCCATCTATAGTCTACCATCAATGGCATCTCCAGTGTATCCTATCTATAGACTACCATCAATGGCATCCCCATTGTACCCTATCTATAGTCTACCATCAATGGCCTCTCCAGTGTACCCCATCTATAGTCTACCATCAATGGCATCTCCAGTGTACCCCATCTATAGTCTACCATCAATGGCATCTCCAGTGTACCCCATCTATAGTCTACCATCAATGGCATCTCCAGTGTACCCCATCTATAGTCTACCATCAATGGCATCTCCAGTGTACCCCATCTATAGTCTACCATCAATGGCATCTCCAGTGTACCACATCTATAGTCTACCATCAATGGCATCTCCAGTGTACCCCATCTATAGACTACCATCAATAGCATCTCCAGTGTACCCCATCTATAGTCTACAATCAATGGCATCTCCAGTGTACCCCATCTATAGTCTACCATCAATGGCATCTCCAGTGTACCCTATCTATAGTCTACCATCAATAGCATCTCCAGTGTACCCCATCTATAGTCTACAATCAATGGCATCTCCGGTGTACCCCATCTATAGTCTACCATCAATGGCATCTCCAGTGTTCCCCATCTATAGTCTACCATCAATGGCATCTCAAGTGTACCCCATCTATAGTCTACCATCAATGGTATCTCCAGTGTACCCCATCTATAGTCTACAATCAATGGCATCTCCAGTGTACCCCATCTATAGTCTACCATCAATGGCATCTCCAGTGTACCCCATCTATAGTCTACAATCAATGGCATCTCCGGTGTACCCCATCTATAGTCTACCATCAATGGCATCTCCAGTGTTCCCCATCTATAGTCTACCATCAATGGCATCTCAAGTGTACCCCATCTATAGTCTACCATCAATGGTATCTCCAGTGTACCCCATCTATAGTCTACAATCAATGGCATCTCCAGTGTACCCCATCTATAGTCTACCATCAATGGCATCTCCAGTGTACCCCATCTATAGTCTACCATCAATGGCATCTCCAGTGTACCCCATCTATAGTCTACCATCAATGGCCTCTCCAGTGTACCCCATCTATAGTCTACCATTAATGGCATCTCCAGTGTACCCCATCTATAGTCTACCATCAATGGCATCTCCAGTGTACCCCATCTATAGTCTACCATCAATGGCCTCTCCAGTGTACCCCATCTATAGTCTACCATCAATGGCATCTCCATTGTACCCCATCTATAGTCTACCATCAATGGCATCTCGTGTACCCCATCTATAGTCTACCATCAATGGCCTCTCCAGTGTACCCCATCTATAGTCTACCATCAATGGCATCCCCAGTGTACCCCATCTATAGTCTACCATCAATGGCATCTCCAGTGTACCCCATCTATAGTCCACCATCAATGGCATCTCCAGTGTACCCCATCTATAGTCTACCATCAATGGCATCTCCAGTGTACCCCATCTATAGTCTACCATCAATGGCATCCCCATTGTACCCCATCTATAGTCTACCATCAATGGCATCTCCAGTGTACCCCATCTATAGTCCCCTCAGTCCATGGCATCTCCAGTGTACACCATCTATAGTCTACCATCAATGGCATCCCCAGTGTACCCCATCTATAGTCTACCATCAATGGCATCTCCAGTGTACCCCATCTATAGTCTACCATCAATGGCATCCCCATTGTACCCCATCTATAGTCTACCATCAATGGCATCTCCAGTGTACCCCATCTATAGTCTACCATCAATGGCATCCCAATTGTAAACCATCTATAGTCTACCATCAATGGCATCTCCAGTGTACCCCATCTATAGTCCACCATCAATGGCATCCCCATTGTACCCCATCTATAGTCTACCATCAATGGCATCTCCAGTGTACCCCATCTATAGTCCCCTCAGTCCATGGCATCTCCAGTGTACACCATCTATAGTCTACCATCAATGGCATCCCCAGTGTACCCCATCTATAGTCTACCATCAATGGCATCTCCAGTGTACCCCATCTATAGTCTACCATCAATGGCATCCCCATTGTACCCCATCTATAGTCTACCATCAATGGCATCTCCAGTGTACCCCATCTATAGTCCCCTCAGTCCATGGCATCTCCAGTGTACACCATCTATAGTCTACCATCAATGGCATCCCCAGTGTACCCCATCTATAGTCTACCATCAATGGCATCTCCAGTGTACCCCATCTATAGTCTACCATCAATGGCATCCCCATTGTACCCCATCTATAGTCTACCATCAATGGCATCTCCAGTGTACCCCATCTATAGTCCCCTCAGTCCATGGCATCTCCAGTGTACCCCATCTATAGTCTACCATCAATGGCATCTCCAGTGTACCCCATCTATAGTCTACCATCAATGGCATCCCCATTGTACCCCATCTATAGTCTACCATCAATGGCATCCCCATTGTACCCCATCTATAGTCTACCATCAATGGCATCCCCAGTGTACCCCATCTATAGTCTACCATCAATGGCATCCCCATTGTACCCCATCTATAGTCTACCATCAATGGCATCCCCATTGTACCCTATCTATAGTCTACCATCAATGGCATCCCCATTGTACCCCATCTATAGTCTACCATCAATGGCATCCCCATTGTACCCTATCTATAGTCTACCATCAATGGCATCCCCATTGTACCCCATCTATAGTCTACCATCAATGGCATCTCCAGTGTACACCATCTATAGTCTACCATGAATGGCATCCCCAGTGTATCCCATCTATAGTCTACCATCAATGGCATCCCCAGTGTACCCCATCTATAGTCTACCATCAATGGCATCCCCAGTGTACCCCATCTATAGTCTACCATCAATGGCATCCCCAGTGTACACCATCTATAGTCTACCATCAATGGCATCCCCAGTGTACCCCATCTATAGTCTACCATCAATGGCATCCCCAGTGTACCCCATCTATAGTCTACCATCAATGGCATCCCCATTGTACCCCATCTATAGTCTACCATCAATGGCATCCCCATTGTACCCCATCGATAGTCTACCATCAATGGCATCCCCATTGTACCCCATCTATAGTCTACCATCAATGGCATCCCCATTGTACCCCATCTATAGTCTACCATCAATGGCATCTCCAGTGTACCCCATCTATAGACTACCATCAATGGCATCTCCAGTGTACACCATCTATAGTCTACCATCAATGGCATCTCCAGTGTACCCCATCTATAGTCTACCATCAATGGCATCTCCAGTGTATCCTATCTATAGACTACCATCAATGGCATCCCCATTGTACCCTATCTATAGTCTACCATCAATGGCCTCTCCAGTGTACCCCATCTATAGTCTACCATCAATGGCATCTCCAGTGTACCCCATCTATAGTCTACCATCAATGGCATCTCCAGTGTACCCCATCTATAGTCTACCATCAATGGCATCTCCAGTGTACCCCATCTATAGTCTACCATCAATGGCATCTCCAGTGTACCCCATCTATAGTCTACCATCAATGGCATCTCCAGTGTACCACATCTATAGTCTACCATCAATGGCATCTCCAGTGTACCCCATCTATAGACTACCATCAATAGCATCTCCAGTGTACCCCATCTATAGTCTACAATCAATGGCATCTCCAGTGTACCCCATCTATAGTCTACCATCAATGGCATCTCCAGTGTACCCTATCTATAGTCTACCATCAATAGCATCTCCAGTGTACCCCATCTATAGTCTACAATCAATGGCATCTCCGGTGTACCCCATCTATAGTCTACCATCAATGGCATCTCCAGTGTTCCCCATCTATAGTCTACCATCAATGGCATCTCAAGTGTACCCCATCTATAGTCTACCATCAATGGTATCTCCAGTGTACCCCATCTATAGTCTACAATCAATGGCATCTCCAGTGTACCCCATCTATAGTCTACCATCAATGGCATCTCCAGTGTACCCCATCTATAGTCTACAATCAATGGCATCTCCGGTGTACCCCATCTATAGTCTACCATCAATGGCATCTCCAGTGTTCCCCATCTATAGTCTACCATCAATGGCATCTCAAGTGTACCCCATCTATAGTCTACCATCAATGGTATCTCCAGTGTACCCCATCTATAGTCTACAATCAATGGCATCTCCAGTGTACCCCATCTATAGTCTACCATCAATGGCATCTCCAGTGTACCCCATCTATAGTCTACCATCAATGGCATCTCCAGTGTACCCCATCTATAGTCTACCATCAATGGCCTCTCCAGTGTACCCCATCTATAGTCTACCATTAATGGCATCTCCAGTGTACCCCATCTATAGTCTACCATCAATGGCATCTCCAGTGTACCCCATCTATAGTCTACCATCAATGGCCTCTCCAGTGTACCCCATCTATAGTCTACCATCAATGGCATCTCCATTGTACCCCATCTATAGTCTACCATCAATGGCATCTCCAGTGTACCCCATCTATAGTCTACCATCAATGGCCTCTCCAGTGTACCCCATCTATAGTCTACCATCAATGGCATCCCCAGTGTACCCCATCTATAGTCTACCATCAATGGCATCTCCAGTGTACCCCATCTATAGTCCACCATCAATGGCATCTCCAGTGTACCCCATCTATAGTCTACCATCAATGGCATCTCCAGTGTACCCCATCTATAGTCTACCATCAATGGCATCCCCATTGTACCCCATCTATAGTCTACCATCAATGGCATCTCCAGTGTACCCCATCTATAGTCCCCTCAGTCCATGGCATCTCCAGTGTACACCATCTATAGTCTACCATCAATGGCATCCCCAGTGTACCCCATCTATAGTCTACCATCAATGGCATCTCCAGTGTACCCCATCTATAGTCTACCATCAATGGCATCCCCATTGTACCCCATCTATAGTCTACCATCAATGGCATCTCCAGTGTACCCCATCTATAGTCTACCATCAATGGCATCCCAATTGTAAACCATCTATAGTCTACCATCAATGGCATCTCCAGTGTACCCCATCTATAGTCCACCATCAATGGCATCCCCATTGTACCCCATCTATAGTCTACCATCAATGGCATCTCCAGTGTACCCCATCTATAGTCCCCTCAGTCCATGGCATCTCCAGTGTACACCATCTATAGTCTACCATCAATGGCATCCCCAGTGTACCCCATCTATAGTCTACCATCAATGGCATCTCCAGTGTACCCCATCTATAGTCTACCATCAATGGCATCCCCATTGTACCCCATCTATAGTCTACCATCAATGGCATCTCCAGTGTACCCCATCTATAGTCCCCTCAGTCCATGGCATCTCCAGTGTACACCATCTATAGTCTACCATCAATGGCATCCCCAGTGTACCCCATCTATAGTCTACCATCAATGGCATCTCCAGTGTACCCCATCTATAGTCTACCATCAATGGCATCCCCATTGTACCCCATCTATAGTCTACCATCAATGGCATCTCCAGTGTACCCCATCTATAGTCCCCTCAGTCCATGGCATCTCCAGTGTACCCCATCTATAGTCTACCATCAATGGCATCTCCAGTGTACCCCATCTATAGTCTACCATCAATGGCATCCCCATTGTACCCCATCTATAGTCTACCATCAATGGCATCTCCAGTGTACCCCATCTATAGTCCACCATCAATGGCATCCCCATTGTACCCCATCTATAGTCTACCATCAATGGCATCCCCATTGTACCCCATCGATAGTCTACCATCAATGGCATCTCCAGTGTACCCCATCTATAGTCTACCAATAAATGGCATCTCCAGTGTACACCATCTATAGTCTACCATCAATGGCATCTCCAGTGTACCCCATCTATAGTCTACCATCAATGGCCTCTCCAGTGTACCCCATCTATAGTCTACCATCAATGGCATCTCCAGTGTACCCCATCTATAGTCTACCATCAATGGCATCTCCAGTGTACCCCATCTATAGTCTACCATCAATGGCCTCTCCAGTGTACCCCATCTATAGTCTACCATCAATGGCATCTCCATTGTACCCCATCTATAGTCTACCATCAATGGCATCTCCAGTGTACCCCATCTATAGTCTACCATCAATGGCCTCTCCAGTGTACCCCATCTATAGTCTACCATCAATGGCATCCCCAGTGTACCCCATCTATAGTCTACCATCAATGGCCTCTCCAGCGTACTCCATCTATAGTCTACCATCAATGGCATCTCCAGTGTACCCCATCTATAGTCCACCATCAATGGCATCTCCAGTGTACCCCATCTATAGTCTACCATCAATGGCATCTCCAGTGTACCCCATCTATAGTCTACCATCAATGGCATCCCCATTGTACCCCATCTATAGTCTACCATCAATGGCATCTCCAGTGTACCCCATCTATAGTCCCCTCAGTCCATGGCATCTCCAGTGTACACCATCTATAGTCTACCATCAATGGCATCCCCAGTGTACCCCATCTATAGTCTACCATCAATGGCATCTCCAGTGTACCCCATCTATAGTCTACCATCAATGGCATCCCCATTGTACCCCATCTATAGTCTACCATCAATGGCATCTCCAGTGTACCCCATCTATAGTCTACCATCAATGGCATCCCAATTGTAAACCATCTATAGTCTACCATCAATGGCATCTCCAGTGTACCCCATCTATAGTCCACCATCAATGGCATCCCCATTGTACCCCATCTATAGTCTACCATCAATGGCATCTCCAGTGTACCCCATCTATAGTCCCCTCAGTCCATGGCATCTCCAGTGTACACCATCTATAGTCTACCATCAATGGCATCCCCAGTGTACCCCATCTATAGTCTACCATCAATGGCATCTCCAGTGTACCCCATCTATAGTCTACCATCAATGGCATCCCCATTGTACCCCATCTATAGTCTACCATCAATGGCATCTCCAGTGTACCCCATCTATAGTCCCCTCAGTCCATGGCATCTCCAGTGTACACCATCTATAGTCTACCATCAATGGCATCCCCAGTGTACCCCATCTATAGTCTACCATCAATGGCATCTCCAGTGTACCCCATCTATAGTCTACCATCAATGGCATCCCCATTGTACCCCATCTATAGTCTACCATCAATGGCATCTCCAGTGTACCCCATCTATAGTCCCCTCAGTCCATGGCATCTCCAGTGTACCCCATCTATAGTCTACAATCAATGGCATCTCCAGTGTACCCCATCTATAGTCTACCATCAATGGCATCTCCAGTGTACCCCATCTATAGTCTACCATCAATGGCATCTCCAGTGTACCCCATCTATAGTCTACAATCAATGGCATCTCCGGTGTACCCCATCTATAGTCTACCATCAATGGCATCTCCAGTGTTCCCCATCTATAGTCTACAATCAATGGCATCTCCAGTGTACCCCATCTATAGTCTACCATCAATGGCCTCTCCAGTGTACCCCATCTATAGTCTACCATCAATGGCATCTCCAGTGTACCCCATCTATAGTCTACCATCAATGGCATCTCCAGTGTACCCCATCTATAGTCTACCATCAATGGCCTCTCCAGTGTACCCCATCTATAGTCTACCATCAATGGCATCTCCAGTGCACCCCATCTATGCTGGTTCTGGTCCGCTCCATCTATAAGGGGGTCCCACATTTCCTGTCTATGGGAGCAGCAGTTCCTGCGCACTATTTGGGCTCTTGTATATGGTGATCCTAATGCTCCCCATTTTTGCAATTCCAGTGCACCCTCTGCTGGTTCCAGTGCACCCTGTATTGCACCAGTCTGGGCTGTAATATCTATAGGGAACTTTTATTTTGACTATAACATTTTCTTTACCTTAGAAAGTAAATGTCGGACCCTAAACCCTGCCCCCGGCTGTGCTGCCCCCAGTGCTGTGCTGCCCCCAGTGCTGTGCTTCCCCCGGCTGTGCTGCCCCCGGCTGTGCTGCCCCCAGTGGTGCTGCCCCCGGCTGTGCTGCCCCCAGTGGTGCTGCCCCCGGCTGTGCTGCTGCCCCCGGCTGTGCTGCCCCCGGCTGTGCTGTCCCCGGCGGTGCTGCCCCCGGCTGTGCTGCCCCCAGTGGTGCTGCCCCCGGCGGTGCTGACCCCAGTGTTGTGCTGCCCCCAGTGCTGTGCTGTCCCCGGCGGTGCTGCCCCCAGTGTTGTGCTGCCCCCGGCTGTGCTGCCCCCAGTGCTTTGCTGCCCCCGGCTGTGCTGCCCCCAGTGCTGTGCTGCCCCCGGCTGTGCTGCCCCCGGCGGTGCTGACCCCAGTGTTGTGCTGCCCCCGGCTGTGCTGCCCCCAGTGTTGTGCTGCCCCCGGCTGTGCTGCCCCCAGTGCTGTGCTGCCCCCGGCTGTGCTGCCCCCAGTGCTGTGCTGCCCCCAGTGCTGTGCTGCCCCCGGCTGTGCTGCCCCCGGCGGTGCTGACCCCAGTGTTGTGCTGCCCCCAGTGCTGTGCTGCCCCCGGCTGTGCTGCCCCCGGCTGTGCTGCCCCCAGTGCTGTGCTGCCCCCGGCTGTGCTGCCCCCAGTGCTGTGCTGCCCCCGGCTGTGCTGCCCCCAGTGCTGTGCTGCCCCCGGCTGTGCTGCCCCCAGTGCTGTGCTGCCCCCGGCTGTGCTGCCCCCGGCTGTGCTGCCCCCAGTGCTGTGCTGCCCCCAGTGCTGTGCAGATGCCGGGCTATGCATGTGCCCTCAGGGCCAGAGGTTTCTCTTTTTCTTCTCTTCCGCTTTGTGACTTCAAAGGCCTCAAGGATAAAACACAAATGTAACAGAGGCTGCAACACACACAAGCTTCCGCCCAGAACACACCCCCGGGCCAGGAACGCACAGGCCTCAGCTGCCCCAAAGTGTGCGGGACAGGAAGTGTCCTGAGAAGTGTGTGCACCCCAATATGCCCGAGCATTCACCGCATGTCAGGGGGTCCTGACTCTGCACCCCCAGTGTCAGCGTCATTATCCTGTACCCCAGTGTCAGTGTCATTATCCTGTACCCCCAGTGTCAGTGTCATTATCCTGTACCCCCAGTGTCATTATCCTGTACCCCCAGTGACAGTGTCATTATCCTGTACCCCCAGTGTCATTATCCTGTACCCCCAGTGTCATTATCCTGTACCCCCAGTGTCATTATCCTGTACCCCCAGTGTCATTATCCTGTACCCCCAGTGTCATTATACTGTACCCCCAGTGTCATTATCCTGTACCCCAGTGTCAGTGTCATTATCCTGTACCCCCAGTGTCATTATCCTGTACCCCCCCCCCCCGTGTCAGTGTCATTATCCTGTACCCCCAGTGTCAGTGTCATTATCCTGTACCCCCAGTGTCAGTGTCATTATCCTGTACCCCCAGTGTCATTATCCTGCACCCCCAGTGTCATTATCCTGTACCCCCAGTGTCATTATCCTGTACCCCCAGTGTCATTATCCTGTACCCCCAGTGTCATTATCCTGTACCCCCAGTGTCATTATCCTGTACCCCCAGTGTCATTATCCTGTACCCCCCCCCGTGTCAGTGTCATTATCCTGTACCCCCAGTGTCATTATCCTGTACCCCCCCCCCCGTGTCAGTGTCATTATCCTGTACCCCCAGTGTCAGTGTCATTATCCTGTACCCCCAGTATCAGTGTCATTATCCTGTACCCCCAGTGTCAGTGTCATTATCCTGTACCCCCAGTGTCAGTGTCATTATCCTGTACCCCCAGTGTCATTATCCTGTACCCCCAGTGTCATTATCCTGTACCCCCAGTGTCATTATCCTGTACCCCCAGTGTCATTATCCTGTACCCCCAGTGTCATTATCCTGTACCCCCCCCCCCGTGTCAGTGTCATTATCCTGTACCCCCAGTGTCAGTGTCATTATCCTGTACCCCCAGTATCAGTGTCATTATCCTGTACCCCCAGTGTCAGTGTCATTATCCTGTACCCCCAGTGTCAGTGTCATTATCCTGCACCCCCAGTGTCATTATCCTGTACCCCCAGTGTCATTATCCTGTACCCCCCCCGTGTCAGTGTCATTATCCTGTACCCCCAGTGTCATTATCCTGTACCCCCAGTGTCAGTGTCATTATCCTGTACCCCCAGTGTCATTATCCTGTATCCCCAGTGTCAGTGTCATTATCCTGTACCCCCAGTGTCAGTGTCATTATCCTGTACCCCCAGTGTCAGTGTCTTTATCCTGTACCCCCAGTGTCAGTGTCATTATCCTGCACCCCCAGTGTCAGTGTCATTATCCTGTACCCCCAGTGTCAGTGTCATTATCCTGTACCCCCAGTGTCAGTGTCATTATCCTGTATCCCCAGTGTCAGTGTCATTATCCTGCACCCCCAGTGTCAGTGTCATTATCCTGCACCCCCAGTGTCAGTGTCATTATCCTGTACCCCCAGTGTCAGTGTCATTATCCTGTACTCCCAGTGTCAGTGTCATTATCCTGTACCCCCAGTGTCATTATCCTGTACCCCCCCCCCGTGTCAGTGTCATTATCCTGTACCCCCAGTGTCAGTGTCATTATCCTGTACCCCCAGTGTCAGTGTCATTATCCTGTACCCCCAGTGTCAGTGTCATTATCCTGCACTCCGAGTGTCGGTGTCATTATCTTGCACCCCATGTGTTATTATAATTGTGACTTATCTAGACTATTAACGTAGGCAGACAGGTTATAGAGCACTGAAATAACGCTACCTGTCTGCCTCATATGAGATGCCTTGTTGTGGATAAATCATCTTTTATCACTTTATGGAAATGAGCTCTTCCAGGCTATGGGGCGGACGCTGCCTGGAAGATAACTCCGCCCCCAGAGATTATTACAAATAGAAGGAGGGGTTACAGTGTGATGTGTGATGGTTACCGGAGTTCCCTGTGTGACGGCCTCTCGCCGCTATCCTGATCTCTCGGCAGAGCGGTGTGTGATTATAACTGACAGCTCTGCAGGTTCCTCTCCGCTTCAGCCTCCATCTCACAGGAGCCATCACAATACAGCAAAACTCAGGGAGATGCAAAAAATAGTAGACAAATGCCATTTCTCCTGTTCTGTCAGTTTCTTTTGTCACCCTTGTGACGCCCTTTCTATTTGAAATAATCTCTGTGGGCGGAGTTATCTTCCGGGCAGCGTCCGCCCCATAGCCTGGAAGAGCTCATTTACATATAAGAAAACCATGGATTTCTCTGGAATAAAACTGCGGAATGCAGATGTCAGCTGCCTGTGACCTGCTGCCCATATAGATGGCTCCGGAACGACCATTCTACTGACGGGGTCCCTTTAAGCTGAGATACACTAAAAGTAGGTTAGGTGCAGTATGGCAGATGAAATGCAGTGGAGATACAATATGTTACATACAGTGGAGATGGGATGCAGAGGAGGGACAGTACATTATATATAGTGGGAGATGAGATGCAGTGGAGGTACAGGAGGTTACATACAGTGGGGGATGAGATGCAGTGGAGGTACAGGAGGTTACATACAGTGGGGGATGAGATGCAGTGGAGGTACAGGAGGTTACATACAGTGGGGGATCAGATGCAGTGGAGGTACAGGAGGTTACATACACTGGGGGATGAGATGCAGTGGAGGTACAGGAGGTTACATACAGTGGGGGATGAGATGCAGTGGAGGTACAGGAGGTTACATACAGTGGGGGATGAGATGCAGTGGAGGTACAGGAGGTTACATACAGTGGGGGATGAGATGCAGTGGAGGGACAGGAGGTTACATATAGTGGGGGATGAGATGCAGTGGAGGTACAGGAGGTTACATACAGTGGGGGATGAGATGCAGTGGAGGTACAGGAGGTTACATACAGTGGGGGGTGAGATGCAGTGGAGGTACAGGAGGTTACATACAGTGGGGGATGAGATGCAGTGGAGGTACAGGAGGTTACATACAGTGGGGGATGAGATGCAGTGGAGGTACAGGAGGTTACATACAGTGGGGGATGAGATGCAGTGGAGGTACAGGAGGTTACATACAGTGGGGGATGAGATGCAGTGGAGGTACAGGAGGTTACATACAGTGGGGATGAGATGCAGTGGAGGTACAGGAGGTTACATACAGTGGGGGATGAGATGCAGTGGAGGTACAGGAGGTTACATACAGTGGGGGATGAGATGCAGTGGAGGTACAGGAGGTTACATACAGTGGGGGATCAGATGCAGTGGAGGTACAGGAGGTTAGATACAGTGGGGGGATCAGATGCAGTGGAGGTACAGGAGGTTAGATACAGTGGGGGGATCAGATGCAGTGGAGGTACAGGAGGTTACATACAGTGGGGGATGAGATGCAGTGGAGGTACAGGAGGTTGCATACAGTGGGGGATGAGATGCAGTGGAGGTACAGGAGGTTACATACAGTGGGGGATGAGATGCAGTGGAGGTACATGAGGTTGCATACAGTGGGGGATGAGATGCAGTGGAGGTACAGGAGGTTACATACAGTGGGGGATGAGATGCAGTGGAGGTACAGGAGGTTAGATACAGTGGAGGGATCAGATGCAGTGGAGGTACAGGAGGTTAGATACAGTGGAGGGATCAGATGCAGTGGAGGTACAGGAGGTTACATACAGTGGGGGATGAGATGCAGTGGAGGTATAGGAGGTTACATACAGTGGGGGATGAGATGCAGTGGAGGTACAGGAGGTTACATACAGTGGGGGATGAGATGCAGTGGAGGTACAGGAGGTTAGATACAGTGGGGGGATCAGATGCAGTGGAGGTACAGGAGGTTAGATACAGTGGAGGGATCAGATGCAGTGGAGGTACAGGAGGTTACATACAGTGGGGGATGAGATGCAGTGGAGGTACAGGAGGTTACATACAGTGGGGGATGAGATGCAGTGGAGGTACAGGAGGTTACATACAGTGGGGGATGAGATGCAGTGGAGGTACAGGAGGTTGCATACAGTGGGGGATGAGATGCAGTGGAGGTACAGGAGGTTACATACAGTGGGGGATGAGATGCAGTGGAGGTACAGGAGGTTAGATACAGTGGGGGGATCAGATGCAGTGGAGGTACAGGAGGTTAGATACAGTGGGGGATGAGATGCAGTGGAGGTACAGGAGGTTACATACACTGGGGGATGAGATGCAGTGGAGGTACAGGAGGTTACATACAGTGGGGGATGAGATGCAGTGGAGGTACAGGAGGTTACATACAGTGGGGGATGAGATGCAGTGGAGGTACAGGAGGTTGCATACAGTGGGGGATGAGATGCAGTGGAGGTACAGGAGGTTACATACAGTGGGGGATGAGATGCAGTGGAGGTATAGGAGGTTACATACAGTGGGGGATGAGATGCAGTGGAGGTACAGGAGGTTACATACAGTGGGGGATGAGATGCAGTGGAGGTACAGGAGGTTACATACAGTGGGGGATGAGATGCAGTGGAGGTACAGGAGGTTACATACAGTGGGGGATGAGATGCAGTGGAGGTATAGGAGGTTAGATACAGTGGGGGGATCAGATGCAGTGGAGGTACAGGAGGTTAGATACAGTGGAGGGATCAGATGCAGTGGAGGTACAGGAGGTTACATACAGTGGGGGATGAGATGCAGTGGAGGTACAGTAGGTTGCATACAGTGGGGATGAGATGCAGTGGAGGTACAGGAGGTTACATACAGTGGGGGGATCAGATGCAGTGGAGGTACAGGAGGTTACATACAGTGGGAGATGAGATGCAGTGGAGGTACAGGAGGTTACATACAGTGTAGGATGAGATGCAGTGCAGGTACAGGAGGTTACATACAGTGGGGGATGAGATGCAGTGGAAGTACAGGAGGTTACATACACTGGGGGATCAGATGCAGTGGAGGTACAGGAGGTTACATACAGTGGGGGATGAGATGCAGTGGAGGTACAGTAGGTTACATACAGTGGGGGATGAGATGCAGTGGAGGTACAGGAGGTTACATACAGTGGGGGATGAGATGCAGTGGAGGTACAGTAGGTTACATACAGTGGGGGATGAGATGCAGTGGAGGTACAGTAGGTTACATACAGTGGGGGATGAGATGCAGTGGAGGTACAGGAGGTTACATACAGTGGGGGATGAGATGCAGTGGAGGTACAGGAGGTTACATACAGTGGGGGATCAGATGCAGTAGAGGTACAGGAGGTTACATACAGTGGGGGATGAGATGCAGTGGAGGTACAGGAGGTTACATACAGTGGGGGATGAGATGCAGTGGCGGTACAGGAGGTTACATACAGTGGGGGATCAGATGCAGTGGAGGTACAGGAGGTTACATACAGTGGGGGATCAGATGCAGTGGAGGTACAGGAGGTTACATACAGTGGGGGATGAGATGCAGTGGAGGTACAGGAGGTTACATACAGTGGGGGATGAGATGCAGTGGAGGTACAGGAGGTTACATACACTGGGGGATGAGATGCAGTGGAGGTACAGGAGGTTACATACAGTGGGGGATGAGATGCAGTGGAGGTACAGGAGGTTACATACACTGGGGGATCAGATGCAGTGGAGGTACAGGAGGTTACCTACAGTGGGGGATGAGATGCAGTGGAGGTACAGGAGGTTACATACACTGGGGGATGAGATGCAGTGGAGGTACAGGAGGTTACATACACTGGGGGATCAGATGCAGTGGAGGTACAGGAGGTTACATACAGTGGGAGATGAGATGCAGTGGAGGTACAGGAGGTTGCATACAGTGGGGGATGAGATGCAGTGGAGGTACAGGAGGTTACATACAGTGGGGATGAGATGCAGTGGAGGTCGGGGATTGCTCCATATTGCTGTCTCTTTGCCCGGAGCTGTCATTTCTGGGAGTGAGGGGTCAGGCCGGGACGACCCCTTACCTAGGAGGAATGCGGGTGGGGGAGGGGACCGGGCACCGTCCGGCACTGAAGGGGTTGATGAGGTGTATTAGGGATAGAGGGTCTTTCCCACACCAGGTCCGGCCCCCCGAGCTGCCTCCACCCCTGCTCCCTCCTCCTCCTCTACCTTCCTCCCAGTCACTTCTCCCGAGAGTTGAGCGCGGACGCTGCAGGATCTGGGTTTTCTTGGGGTGTAGACCCCCTCACACCTGAGAGCCATTGTGCCGGCAAGAAGAGGGGTCTCCGGCCCCCAGAAAAAGAGGCTCCGGCTGAGCATGACCACCAGGAGCAACGTCTGCCCGGGGATTCATACAAAGGATTGCTCCAGAAAGGAACCGAGGATCCCCGGATCTGCCTGACCTGATCTCCTGGGCTGGGATCGCCTGCAGGGATCTTCTTGCAAGGACTTGTCCTGGGGAATCCCTTGGCCTGGAATTATCCCAAGGAATTCTCCGGTTTGTCTTGAGGGAACTCCTGCCTTGGACTGGTCCTGAACGATCTTCTGCCTTGGAGCGATCTGCCTGCCTTGGACTGAGTGATCTCCTGACCTGGACTGGTCCTTTAGGATTTTCCTGCCTTGGACTCGTCCTGAAGGATCTCCAGGTGTTGGCTTTTCTCTAAGATCCCCCTGCCTTGGACTGGTCTGTCGGTGATCTTCCTGCCTTGGACTGGTCTGTCGGTGATCTTCCTGCCTTGGACTGGTCTGTCGGTGATCTTCCTGCCTTGGACTGGTCTGTCGGTGATCTTCCTGCCTTGGACTGGTCTGTCGGTGATCTTCCTGCCTTGGACTGGTCTGTCGGTGATCTTCCTGCCTTGGACTGGTCTGTCGGTGATCTTCCTGCCTTGGACTGGTCTGTCGGTGATCTTCCTGCCTTGGACTGGTCTGTCGGTGATCTTCCTGCCTTGGACTGGTCTGTCGGTGATCTTCCTGCCTTGGATTCGTTTTGAGGGATCTCCAGATGTGGGATTTTCTCTAAGGTCCACCCTGCCTTGGAATGAGGGATCTCCTGTGTTGGAGTGATCCTAGGAGATCTCCTGCCTTGGACTCGTCCTGAGGGATCTCCAGGTGTTGGATCCTCTCTAAGGTTCTCCTGGCTTCTACTTGATCTGAGGCATCTTGTTTGGATTTACTATAAGGGATGTACCCAGAGACTCAGCTCAGTTCCTATGGGCAGAGAGAGCCCTTGTCAGAGGTAAGCCCCCCCCCCCAATGCCAACATAGAGGATCAGTCTTCATCAGCTTGTGCCGCAGAGCTTACAATCTATTCTCCTGGGGACGAGAATCTTTCTTTCAGACCCTTAGATCATGTTATGTGTTTCCTGTAGAATTTTCTCTGATTATTATTACTTGTGTAACAATGGCGACCACCTGCCTCTCCAGCTGTGGGGGATTCACTGCCTGTGTGACAATGATGGGGGTTGTAATATGCGGCAGCTGAAGAGGCGCAGAGCACGGGATGGAAGCGGCAGCTGGAGAGGCGCAGAGCACGGGATGGAAGCGGCAGCTGGAGAGGCGCAGAGCACGGGATGGGAAGCGGCAGCTGGAGAGGCGCAGAGCATGGGATGGAAGCGGCAGCTGGAGAGGCGCAGAGCACGGGATGGAAGCGGCAGCTGAAGAGGCGCAGAGCACGGGATGGAAGCGGCAGCTGGAGAGGCGCAGAGCACGGGATGGAAGCGGCAGCTGGAGAGGCGCAGAGCACGGGATGGGAGCGGCAGCTGGAGAGGCGCAGAGCACGGGATGGAAGCGGCAGCTGGAGAGGCGCAGAGCACGGGATGGAAGCGGCAGCTGGAGAGGCGCAGAGCACGGGATGGAAGCGGCAGCTGGAGAGGCGCAGAGCACGGGATGGAAGCGGCAGCTGGAGAGGCGCAGAGCACGGGATGGAAGCGGCAGCTGGAGAGGCGCAGAGCACGGGATGGAAGCGGCAGCTGGAGAGGCGCAGAGCACGGGATGGAAGCGGCAGCTGGAGAGGCGCAGAGCACGGGATGGAAGCGGCAGCTGGAGAGGCGCAGAGCACGGGATGGAAGCGGCAGCTGGAGAGGCGCAGAGCATGGGATGGAAGTGGCAGCTGGAGAGGCGCAGAGCACGGGATGGAAGCGGCAGCTGGAGAGGCGCAGAGCATGGGATGGAAGCGGCAGCTGGAGAGGCGCAGAGCACGGGATGGAAGCGGCAGCTGGAGAGGCGCAGAGCACGGGATGGAAGCGGCAGCTGGAGAGGCGCAGAGCACGGGATGGAAGCGGCAGCTGGAGAGGCGCAGAGCACGGGATGGAAGCGGCAGCTGGAGAGGCGCAGAGCACGGGATGGAAGCGGCAGCTGGAGAGGCGCAGAGCACGGGATGGGAGCGGCAGCTGGAGAGGCGCAGAGCACGGGATGGAAGCGGCAGCTGGAGAGGCGCAGAGCACGGGATGGAAGCGGCAGCTGGAGAGGCGCAGAGCATGGGATGGAAGTGGCAGCTGGAGAGGCGCAGAGCACGGGATGGAAGCGGCAGCTGGAGAGGCGCAGAGCATGGGATGGAAGCGGCAGCTGGAGAGGCGCAGAGCACGGGATGGAAGCGGCAGCTGGAGAGGCGCAGAGCACGGGATGGAAGCGGCAGCTGGAGAGGCGCAGAGCACGGGATGGAAGCGGCAGCTGGAGAGGATGTGCCGAGAGTGGAAAGCTCTGTACATTAGTCTCCTCATCCTTTATAGTTTTGGATGCAGTTACGCGGTGACTACACATTATGTATGGGGGGGGGGCAATATATACACGTTGCTGTAGGACTAAAAGTACCAGGATGTCCTCTGCCCCTGCCCGGTGTCCTCTCCTCTCTCGCCCGGTGTCGTCCTCTCCTCTCTCGCCCGGTGTCGTCCTCTCCTCTCGCCCGGTGTCGTCCTCTCCTCTCTCGCCCGGTGTCGTCCTCTCCTCTCGCCCGGTGTCGTCCTCTCCTCTCTCGCCCGGTGTCGTCCTCTCCTCTCTCGCCCGGTGTCGTCCTCTCCTCTCTCGCCCGGTGTCGTCCTCTCCTCTCGCCCGGTGTCGTCCTCTCCTCTCGCCCGGTGTCGTCCTCTCCTCTCTCGCCCGGTGTCGTCCTCTCCTCTCTCGCCCGGTGTCGTCCTCTCCTCTCGCCCGGTGTCGTCCTCTCCTCTCTCGCCCGGTGTCGTCCTCTCCTCTCTCGCCCGGTGTCGTCCTCTCCTCTCTCGCCCGGTGTCGTCCTCTCCTCTCTCGCCCGGTGTCGTCCTCTCCTCTCTCGCCCGGTGTCGTCCTCTCCCTCTCTCGCCCGGTGTCGTCCTCTCCTCTCTCGCCCGGTGTCGTCCTCTCCTCTCTCGCCGGTGTCGTCCTCTCCTCTCTCGCCCGGTGTCGTCCTCTCCTCTCTCGCCCGGTGTCCTCTGCCCCTGCCCGGGCTGGATGCTGCACGGATGGAACGTTGGTGTTTGTTTACATTCTGTTGTGTGTTGTTGATACATTGTATCAGTGGCCGCTGCTTCTCTTCGGTGGATGTTGTCACGTGTGATTTGGCCACTTTCTTTCTGTTGTGGCTTCTCTCTGTCACTCTGGGGGAGCAGAGATCCCCCCGAGCCTCCGCCAGTTGTGCATTGTGCGGCGTCTCTTTCAGGTCTAGACTGAATCTCTGCAGGATCCTGGCAGACAAATGCAGGGAAGAAAAAAGCAACTTCACATTTGCAACCCAAGCTCTCCCCTCTCAGCGCCCTGCGGCTTTCCTGCCTCTCCGAGCAGTGGGGGACGGCAGCGCGGAGGTGTGGGCTGGTGTCACTTCCACGGCCATATATCTTGCTTAAGTTTGACCTCTTGTAGTCCTCCACTTCATAACAAGCACCTCCAGACACGGGGGATTGTGTGCGGGGGGGGGGGGTGGGGATTGTGTGCGGGGGGGGGGGGGGATTGTGTGCGGGGGGGGGGGATTGTGTGCGGGGGGGGGGGATTGTGTGCGGGGGGGGGGGGGATTGTGTGCGGGGGGGGGGGATTGTGTGCGGGGGGGGGGGATTGTGTGCGGGGGGGGGGGGGGGATTGTGTGCGGGGGGGGGGGATTGTGTGCGGGGGGGGGGGGGATTGTGTGCGGGGGGGGGGGATTGTGTGCGGGGGGGGGGGGGATTGTGTGCGGGGGGGGGGGGGGGATTGTGTGCGGGGGGGGGGGATTGTGTGCGGGGGGGGGGGATTGTGTGCGGGGGGGGGGGGGGGATTGTGTGCGGGGGGGGGGGATTGTGCGGGGGGGGGATTGTGTGCGGGGGGGGGGATTGTGTGGGGGGGGGGGGGATTGTGTGCGGGGGGGGGGATTGTGTGCGGGGGGGGGGATTGTGTGCGGGGGTGGGGGGGATTGTGTGCGGGGGTGGGGGGATTGTGTGCGGGGGTGGGGGGGGGGATTGTGTGCGGGGGTGGGGGGGGGATTGTGTGCGGGGGGGGGGATTG